>NC_141856.1:13229484-13533176 GCF_024713525.1 Acromyrmex echinatior | reverse complement strand
GTGACAACAAAGACAGTGATCGAAATTGATTTTATCTAATATGCAACGCTACTTCTGAAATTGTAATGCTATACTTTTGATACATATGTTTTCTTAAAAATACTTTAAGATAAACACATAAATTTATTGCATACTTATGTTGATTTATAAAAGCACTGTGAAGTATTTTTTTATGTGCATAGTAGAATCTTCTTCTTTTATAATAAAATAAGTAATTTAAAACATTCTTTTATTAAAAACCGTTTTATTGTATTTTGTGTATATGATTTAAATCATATAATATAATACATGCATTTATGAAGTATAACTTAGAGTATTGGAAATCTTCTAAATTTTGCATATTATAATTCTTTTATGATAGTATATGTATATTAAAATTTAAAATACTTATAACATTAAGAATATTGATAATAAGCATAATATTACATAGTATAGATAATATAGTATACTAATAATATACGAATTAAAAGCTTAATATACTAAAATGCATAATATATTAATAATATTTAAATAAAATGCTTATAAATTTATTTTAATTACTAAATTTAAAAACTATAATAAATAAATAAATAAATAAATAAATAAAATAAATAAATAATGTAAGTAAATTTAAATTTTAATAACAAGCTGATCGTTTATCAAACATAAATCCAGCAGATAATTATTAATACTGGTATATAATAATGTCACAACATAAAAGTTTGAAATGCGAATTAAATATTTAATATGTTTTATAAATTATTATATAATATTATAATATTATTCTCTATGCTATATATCAAACTTTATTTTTTATATAATTTGAAAAGTTATATTTTAAAATTTAATTTCAAATCCACCTAGTAATACATTTAACATCAAAATGTAAAAAATAACGGTGTATAAACTTTGTCTAATAAACTTACAAAAATCACTCTTAATTTAAAAAATGTGCAAATATTAGAATTAAATGCATATTACAAAAATATTGTATGATAATAAAAAATGTTTGACATATGGATACTGGCGCTCTCATAATTGTCAGTAAAATAACAAATGCTAACGTGATTGTTTTTATAAGAACAGCTGCATATTAAATACCAGAAATGATGACGTAAGTCTTATTTTTTATTTTTATATTATGCAAATCAATTTTAATTTTCTGTGATGCATATTACATTTAAAAAAATGTTAATACATGCGAAATCGTTATCGATTATCTCCGTTGAGTTAATTAAATCGAATTGAATGCATTTTGTATAGCATTTCAAATAACGTAACAACTTAGCTAATAGTTAATTAACATTATTATAATATTAATCTTTGATGTTAAGCAGCTTAGGCATGGAATTTATGAATTCTGATGCTTATGTAACGCGGACATTTGTTGTAAATCATTCGTTCAGGATGCACACAGGTGTGTGTGTGTGTGTGTGTGTGTGTGTTTGTGTGTGAATTGTTATTTTTAGTACATACATTCACAGTGTTTTACATTCACGAAAAATATCGAAATAGCTTTACATGTTAATGCCTTGTTTCGTCTGTAATTAATACTTTGTTACGTTACGCAGATTACCAAATATCTTTGCTGCACTCTGGCTTGTATGTGCCTACTGAAGGTGGCAAATACTGAAATTTCGAGAGACAAGGTAAAAATACATATTTCAATAAATAATTTTATTTGCATCAGAGCGAGCATCAGAGAGTTAAATGTGTGTTAAATTAACTATAGAACTATCTGTAGAATTGTCTGTTAAATTATTTGCAGATTTATAAACAATATTGCAATATTTATTTGTTAAAGACTGCTTGTTTCTTTAATCAATTATTGAATGACAGAAAAATTTATGATGTACAATATGTTTTATACATAGATTAATAGTATAAGAGATTATGTTTTATGTAGATTAGATATATATGTATAGATTAATAGTAAGAGAATTATCGTTTGCACAAATTTAATATCAAACTTTAACAAACAAATATCAATCATTAAGTATCAATCTTCCACACGGTTTAAAAAAAGATAAAAATAAAATTAATGGAGGAAATGGACGGGTAGAATTCACTTTTGCAGTTCGAACGACAGCTTCTAAATGCCCTAAACGCTGAGAAAACAATCAAGTCAAAGAGACCATTTTGCAATACTTTCACTGGTAAGAACTAATTTTTATTTCTTTTATAACATTCAACAATACTCTCTACAAATGATTTTTAAAAATTAAAACAAATTATTTTTGTTCGTAAAGAACGTTTAGAAATAGATCACAAGATAGCATATATTTTGAAATTTTGATATTCTACATTAAGAAAAGAATACAGCCAATTTTAATAAATATTTATTAGGAGTATTCAACTAAATATTTATTAAAATTGATTATATTTTTTCTTAGTGTAATTATCAATAAATTATTTTTGATACCTCGCAGGATGTGGCAGATTTGTTTCGGAAGAAAGGAGAATGAAGAAGAAAGGACTTTCCACTCTACAAGATTTATCGGACTTTGAAGTGACGAACAACAACGTTCAACTTCCGGTTTCTCTGTACAGGGCAATGCTAGATGCCGCTAAACAAAATGTTTGGAAAGTGATGGATCATGAGGCATATGATTATCGATTACAACAAATACCGCGGATTTATCTTTCGGGTCAAATGCCTGTACGCAACACGATGGAAAGCTAATTTTAACGGACACAATTTGATGCATAGGCACCGTCAGAATTTGTAACAGACGAAATTATACTTTATTTTCTTGTTTTCAAATGCGTATTATGAAATTTATTTACAATACTAATTAAATATTTCATAAGAAATTATGTTAATGAATTTACCTATATTGTTTTATTGTTAACTAAAGCTTAATTCTTCCGCGACAGGATGCAATCGTATTTTTTTGCAGCTATTTTACGGGGCTTATGTTTTAACACAAATTTTATTTATTACTTCGTCTCATAATTAAAAAAATTATAAATTTAATTAAGAAAATTGTACAATGACATTTTATTTTAAGTACAACTTCTGAAAATTTATGTATTATTCACGAATGTATTATTCACGAAAGAAGCATATAAAAAAATGTAATCAGTATAATATTGGTGTTAGCTAGAACTAAATTAGAAAGTTTTATTTGCAGGAGCACATTTTGACTTTAGTTATGCATTTATTTATATGTACCTGATCCTCCCAATAACGTCTCAATTAATTTGCTAACTTAAAATAATATTAAGTATACATATTTTTTTAAACTACTGTTGAATCGGATTTGAATTGTATTCAATAAATTCTATAAAACCTGTTATCTAATTAATGTGTAAAAAAAAGACTATTGACTTTGTTTTTTTTTGTTTTTTATAATAAATCACGATACAACATACACATGCACGCGTCGCGCGCGCACGCTCACACACACACACACACACACACAAAATCTGTTTAATAGTAGCAAAAGTATTGACAATATTTTTAAGAGCATAGCAAATACAGATTTCTAATAATTGTATATTTATCTTAAATAGTCTAGAGATAAACGATAAGTTTTATTAACATACTTCCATTCCACATGTATCTTGTGTTTCCTGAATATCGTTGAGACGATATTGATAATGATTTTGATAGAATTATACGTCTGGGAATACTCAATCCGACACACTCTGGATTATCCGCCACTCCTGCTGGTCTACCCCAGAAATCTTGTGTACAAAGCGTGGCCGGATCCCAAATTCGAGATCGTCGATCCTCACGCAGGCCTCTTAAAGAATGATCTAATACCTACCAAATCACATATGATGATAATAATTATAATTTATATACAAATAAATATTTCGCATTTAACAATATAATAACAGAAAAGATATTAAATCTAATTGGTAAAACAAATTTACTAATAAATAATTCATAGAAAATCATTTCTAACTCTTACTTCTTTACATAAAATAATGATATTGTTGAGCAAGATATCTTTTATTATTATAAATTATAAATAATAAGTAAGCATAAAACATGTGCGTAATTAACTTAGAAAAATTTAATGTCTGTTTATATTAATAATTAATTTTAACGTTTCTTTGTTTTATTAATCTAGAATAATAAACTTAACTTCTACGTAAAAAATATTCGCAAATTTATAAATCACAGATAATATATCAAATTTAAGATGAGGAAAAACATATCTTCCTAAAAGATTTAAATTATTTGATACTTTTTAATCAATGATATACACGTCAAATATATTTATCTGAAAATAATAAAGTAGGAAAATAAGCCCAAACCCACAATATTAATTTTGTCTATCCTTTATGGTAGAATGCGAGCGACACGGAATTATACTTATGTCATATAGTCACGATTTTCTAACTTTGTTTAAAATTATTCGATCACATTGGAAAGATTCTTCTGTTTTGAAAACGTCTCGAGAGTATTTTCTATGAGGACGGTACATTCCGGCACAACGCTTTTCTTTTTTCCATATCAAAGATACCGCTCGCAGTCCTTCTTCTATATTTTGTAATTATATTACATAATTATATCCGAGAATTGTTTGTAAAATTTATTTAGGAGTTATCAATTTATTCCTCGGAATAATCCATCTCAACTTCGAGCGTCGGATGTCTTATATGCGTACCTCGAGGCGGATCCTGTAAGGAAACGGCCACGTGAGAACGGAATCATAACGACCGCGGGTCAATCCGACAGCTACGAAGACAGTGCCATCGGGAAAATATTTCGGAGTGATTTTCAGATACATGGCATAACCGCTGCGACCCGCATAGAAAGTAGAGCTGCGTATCCAACGGCCTGTCTCCCAGCTCGACAGCATCACGTTGAAGTTCCTCACCTGCCAGTAATAAGTGAATGCATTTGTCGAACCTAGAATAACAATAATTTGTTAATTTACAATTTTAATCTTTAACTAGTAATTATCGCCTTCTTTTGTTGATGTATTATTTTTGTATTATTAGGTGTTGGAATTAATTCGTAGCGTTTTTTAATGAAAGAATGTTATTTATTTCACATGAGCATTAAAAAATACATTAATGAAAGTACTTCCCATCACTTGTAAAACGCTACGAATTAATTCCAACACCTAATATATTTTTGTGACATTTTACATAAAAAACGTAGAGATTTCTGTGATGCTTATTATCAGATATTCTTTGATATAACAATGTTAATATAACAATGTTATCTAGATCTAAAGTTTTTTCTTATGTCACACACGTAGAGTTCTAATTATGAAGCTAATTGAATAATCGGTAATTACTAGGTTGAGATAAGTTTCAGTAGTGAGTTCAAGTAAATTTTAGACGATAAAATCTCATGATTCATTTAATTGAAGTATAAATCCTCAAATTATATGTATATAAAATTTGATCGTTAATCCTCCAATTACATGTATCATCATGCATGTAATTTGAGCATGTATCATCATGCATGTGATTTGATCAAATTTTGATATTATATAACATTGAATTACGAGATATTATATAACATCGAATTTATTATATAACGTAAAAATTTTTGTTGACTTTGTTAAAAAAGTCATATAACTATTTATAATATTAAATATTCGCTCAATAAACTTGACATAAAAATTTTATTAAGAAAGTTCGGTGTCTAAATCCATTAAAAATTACTAAATTGATGTATCAACAGTTTTGAAATATTTTATTTAAATACAATTTCTTAGGTAAAAACTGATTAATTTACAGCCATATTATCGTAATATTTGATAAATATCTTAATAATATCTTAATTAGAATATCTTAATAATTAAATTTTATTATAATGCAATGCAACTAAAATTTAATAGCAATTGCGTTATAAGTTTTATTCTGGTTTCTCAACGGATTACGCTTTTACTATTCAAATGCGACAGAGTTAATCATATACCGCAACTCGAAATAAATCTCAGTACTTTGTTGTACTATTCATTTCGTTTGAATCATGTTTATCCTAACTAAGCTTCAGCTTTATCGTCCCGTGGACAAGGCGAACTCTCACCTTTCCTTCCCTTCAGAACACAGAATCCATTTACATAAAACCATGATCTCTTACATACAAATGTTTAGCTTAGGCTCTGAAGTATGTACAATGCGTGTTATGCAAGAAGTGCAAGACTTCTATACGTGTCATCCGCGTTATATTTTGGGTCTCATTATTCTAGAATAGAATTCCTACATACATATACGATAACATACACACACGAAGCTGTCACAATGTTTTGTATAGCCTTAGTTTCTCGAAAATGGATTATACATTATTATTCAAGTTGTAAGCGATTGAAAATAAAGCTATTTAATTTTTCATACTAAACTTGGAATGTAATCAGGTTGTGCAAAAGTTATTCATTTTTTCAGAATTCAAATTAAATTTTTGATTTTTATTTAATTATTTAATGGCAATTATTAAAGATTGCAATAAATAATATTTATTTGAAATTAAAGTTTTAGACAGAAATCCATTCAGGATATATTTTGCAAGACATATAAATATATTACATCTTATAGAATTGATAATTAATACATAGATAATAATTAATATAATAATATTAAAATAGAAGTTTTCTTTCAATTTCTATTATATAGTTAATTAAAATTTAATAACATTTATGGTTGTTAAGATGTAATTGTTACAAGATTGTTCTTTAAGTTTACTAATTTCATTTGTATATGCAAGATAGGCCATGGTAACAGAAGCACTTGCAAAGTTTTGAGAACGTGAAATCTTGCAGTTACTAAAGAACTTTGTGTTTCTAGTTGCTACTTTGTGTTTAGTTGAGAGTGTAAAGTTAACTTAACTTTAGCCTATTGCTATATATTATAAATTACATATGTTAATAAATGCATTTCTCTATGCGTTGAAAATTATTTAAAAAATTTATTTATATATTACAAAAGTATCATGTTTCAATGAAAAAAATATAGCTAAATTACCATATAATAATTGCACTAACCATTTAATATTGATAAGCTTTGCATGGTATTGTTGAATTTATCGATCTCATCTTGTCTCGGGGATAAATAATCAAATATTCCATCGTGAAGATTAGCGTTTCGCACACTTTTCAAATAATTCAGTTGTTGCTCCAAAATGCTGTAAATTAACCACTTAATATCCGCAAATTCCTTGCTCAACTTTTCCTCCAGACTCGCGAATTTTTCGTCCATTGTTTCTGAAAGCATACGTTCATCAATTACAATTAACTTTCGTTAGTATATTTATTTGGGCAAGATTATTTTCATTCCGGTGAAAAAATGTAAACAATTTCTAAGATTTAATTTCATCGGATGAAGATCATTATCTTTATATAATAGTATAAAGCTTAATAATTTAAAAATTCATTCATCTTTATTTAAATTTGGAGCCGAGATTCAGCGCGCCAAAAGTTTGAGATTCTCCACGTGCAGTGTTATCGTTCACAATTTTCTCTTTTTAATGTGTTATTAGTTGATATAACATGTTAAAATCGGAAAATAGTAATTGAGACGTAAGAATTGAAATGTGAATGCGTATGGAATCTTCTTTTAATATTATCGAAAATGATGAAAGTTGTTTACTTCTTATGAAAGATAAATTATTGCCTAAAAATTTCATCTTTCTCTCTTTTAACTATTTACAAATATTAAATTAATCTCATAAAAAATCGTTATACAGGAAAAAAGTACAAGTACTTGTATATAAAAAATATTTGAAGGTATATGTATCATTAAATGAAAAATTGACTATTATATTTTATTCATTTTTATTTCCACTTACTGGCCTTACATGCTCCAGTAAATACTGTTGTGACAGTGGCACGTGCATTCGCGACCACATCTTCCGTTGCAATTTTGCAAATGGTATGCTGCGTCTCCGTGACATCATTGTTACTGACATTGGCCTCAATCGTCGCTAAAAATGCGTGTAACAGATAAATTCGTACTTTTTAATCAACGATGCACCAAAGAAAGTGCAGATGATTTTACAGAAAACAAGTTATATGTATTTTTGAAAAAATGTTTATATATTACGTAATTTTATAATAGAACATCATTCTTTAAACTTTTTTATAAAAATCAAAGATTAATTATATAAAATATTAGATGTATCAAATATAATAAACATTTACTATATTATTTATATTAATTTTATTTCTATTAATTTATTTTAAGATCTCAGTATTATTATTTAATGTTATACTATACGTATTAATTGAGTATAAATCTTAAGTCTCTTATTTATGTATATAATAAATATAACGGAAAGAAAAAAGATAAACAAGACTTAATGAAATGATTAATTTTATTAGTGACATTATTATATTATAACTTTCTTATTTATAATTTTTATAATTTTTTTAATTTATATCAAAGTTCCAAAGTTCTGTCCAAAGTCTTATGAGTTTTATTGATTACAATGCAGTATTAATTATGAAATAAACTTTTTAATTAAATTATTATATTTTATATAATACAATAGTTTAATTATACAATAGTTTAATTATAGGGTGACCACCTGCAGAAACTGTTGTAATGCATAATAAATAACTTTCATACTTACGCGTTTTCCGCAAAGATTCACTCACACCATCGCAAGCAAAACATAGCGAAATGAGACAAAACAGTGATATGGTGTAACACACGATATTCGACATCTCGTTGCACGTAAACGGTACGTTGTGAATTCATCACGTTGTAGCCGAAATTATAAACAGCGATGGCTCCCACCAACCCTTAAAAATAGATTTTATCGTCTTCTTACGCGATGAGAATTCGTCGAAGAAAAATTAGATAATATTGTGACACATATAATAAAAAATTGTTCTTCATTGTGCGCCATATATGTATAATTTTCGATGTACTTCAAATAATATTCTTCTTTCTTATCAATGATATTCAAATTTTAATTTAAATAAACATTGAAATTAAACTATTAATTATACAAAAGTATTATAATTTACATAATTCTGCTGATTGAATTAATTTATGATATTGCTAAAAAGATGATTAAGCAGATTTTTCAATTTTATATATTTGTATTATAATTGAATTTTTATTTCTTGTTTTTGTTTCTTAAATCTAATCATATGACTATTTCATTTCGAGTACAAAAAATAAGATATGGTGCACAATTAAGAAGAAAAAATTTTTTAAGTTATAAATGGAGTTTGATCACATAATCGGAGATGTATTAATAAAGGTACAATTAGATTAGACGTTAGATTAAAACATAAATATCGATTATTATCAGGATAGAAGAACAAATTTTTTATGCATGAATATGTATAAATATGTATAAACATACATAAACACGTATAAATATTCATAAACATATATAATTATATGTATATATGAAATATGTCCGTATTATACATGTTTATGTATACATTATACATGTTTATACATATTTATACATACTTGCATGCATGAAAAATTTTTTACCGGGTGATAAAGAATTGGATAATCGACTTGAGAAACTGACTTCCTAAAATTAAAAAAAAAATGCGCATTTATAGAATATTATTATAAATGAAAAAATATAATTATTGGTAGCTCATATATAAATTTCATTATAGAATAAAAAAATCTGTTTTCCATAACTGTGCATCATGTATATATTATTTTTTGAACTTGAAATGAAAATTTGTAATCAAGAATTTAGAAAAAAAATAAGAAAAATTAAGAAATAAAAATTAATGATTCATTATAAAATTAAAAAGCTGCTAAATGCATTTTATGCAATTTATTTTAAGCAATATATTTAGTCCGTGATGATATAATATTTTGTAAAATATATTTCAAGAAATTCTCATAAAAATAAATAAAATAAAACATTTTAAAAAAGGAAGAGTACGAGTGTACGAAAAATAATTTGTTTTTTTTTTAATATTATAAATTTGTTTCCAGGAAAAAATATTATATAACTAGACATATTTTATATATAATTATATATAATTATTTATAAAATATGTCAATTTTTTATATAATTTTATATAATATTATATATAATAATATTTTTTGTGATTATCTATATATGTATATAATATATATGAAACTTTTTTTTCTGGGTTCATTATAGTAGTTGTAAATTGCAATTGTTCTGCATTAAAAAAAAAATGAAATACATAATTATTTATCGAAGAGAGAAAAAGATAAAAAGACATAAAAAAAGCATAGATAATACATAAACTTTTGTTGTTTACTTATATATAGGTTCGTATTTAGAATGCGCTTTTATCTAAAAGCACGCTTTTATCTTTGAAATATGCGTAATTCTATAATATGCGTAAGGTAATATATAGAGTATTTTAGCGCTAACATCGTTGTAAGCGTTCTGAATATGGGCTATAACATATAAGGACTTATAAATAAGGAACGTGCACAATGGCGCACTTTTCAGAACGGGAATTGCGAGCCGGAGAACAGACGATCAGCTGGAGATCACTTCGACGATTCCAACACCACTGTAATTACTTAACTTTTTCCTCCGGCTGAATTCGCATCGATTTTTATCTGAAAAATGGGTGAAAATGTACAGGGAACGTTTGTATCCGAGAAAATTTCTAAAATAAGGTGGCAGTTTGGAAATTTTGAAGCGAAGAATTTTTTAACTGGCAGTTGGGATAATCCTGTAAGATTTCTGGCATATCTAACCTATAAATTTGTGTTCTAGATAAATATACATTTTTATTTAATTAGCATTTTTGTATATTTAATAAATCTCGTATATTTACATTTATTTATATTTATTTACATAATGTACAAGTATATTTGTTATATTTATATATATTTATATATTTCTCAATAATAGAAATTAACAATTTATAATAATGATATGAATTCAAATAGTTCAAAATTTAATCTTGTTAAATTTCTCTTATGCAGGTAAATAAAATAACATATTGGACATTTAGAACAAATTATGACGAAGAACCATATCCTGTAGTTTTGTCATCGTACTCATTTCTTGGAGATATAACTGAATTGAAGGTAATAGATCATTCCTTCTTGAAATTAATAATTTTTATTTTATATATTTTATATGAAGAATTAATAGAACATATATTTTTAGTTTATCAGCAAAGATTTCTTTGTCGCTGCTTCGTCTTTAGGCTCAATAAGGTTATTACAAATTGATGAGGATACATGTACCGAATTTAAGGAACACATGGCATGGGAGTTTATACATAGTTTTAAGTAATTTATTAAATTGATTATATTAAATTTCAAAGTAAAAATGTGAAGTTTTATTATATTCTTAATAATGCATTTTTATAGGACAACGGATTATGCCTCTTGCACTGCATTGTCCAATTTTGAACAAGATATAGCTTCAGTGGGAGAGGATGGAAAGCTTAATCTTCTCACAGCTGCAGAGAAAAAACCAGTTAGAATTATTGGTAATTGCTGCACATGTGCCTTAATTTATATCTGTAATAATTGCATAATCTGATTGTTGTATTTAAATACTTATTATCTTTTAATTAAATTATTTTAGAAAATGCTGATAGCTGCTCTATATATTGCGTTGATTTCTTAAAACACAATGAAGTGCTTACGGGAAATTCAAGAGGACATATGAAAGTTTGGGATTTGAGAAATGATCGGGATATGCCTGCAACTACTTTTATGCTCTCTGATCAAGTTAAGGTAAGTTTAATATATTTTTTACTATAATTTTAATATATGTATAAATCTTTAATTTTTTTAATCAAGTTCTACAAAATCTTATAAGTTTTATAAAGTAACAAATAATTTTACAGACAGCAGCTACAAGTATTACGCATCATCCTACACAAAGACATATTGTGGTCGCTGGTGGAGACGACGGCAGTTTAACTGTGTGGGATTTAAGGCAGAATACTTATCCAATGTCACAACTTAATGCGCATACCAAAGCCGTTAGTGAGATACTATTCCACCAAGACAGACCTGACAATCTTTTCACTTGTTCTGTCAGTGGAGAATTGTGGCATTGGAATAACGCACAAAGTTCAAAATTGAAACTCGGTAAATAACTTGAAAATAATTGTTAATTAAGAGAGTTAATACTAAGTAGTCTAGAATAATTTCAAAGGAAAATTCCTTACACAGATTCAAGACGAAAACTTCATATGATTATACGAGTTATTTTGATGAAAATTTGAATATAGACCTTATAAAGCACACATAATATCCTTAGAAGGTTATATGAATATTTATCCTTTTTTAGTATTTATAATATTCTAGGAATATTGGGTTTTATAAGGAAATTTTGCCAAAAAATTCCAAGTGGTATTTGAAATCTTTGAAAAAAACGAAATTTTTCTTTCAATTTTGATACTCCGTATCTTTTAAAGTTAAAAGTAAGCCGTATAATTCAGACTATATATAATTATATGAAGTTTTCATCTTGAATTTGAGGAGAGAATTACCTTAAAATATTTTAGAGTTTAAAGTATCCACGCCTGTATAACTCCAACATAATAAGTTGATCTTAATATTCCATTTTAGATTCTGCAGACATGCATTGGTTGAATACAATTAGTACAAATGGAAAAGTTAATGTGACTTCACTGTGTGCTGCTATGCACAAACCAATAAACAGTATTGATATCAATAGATCGAAGCTGCTTTTTGGATGTGACAATGAAGCTATGTATATTGTAAGAAATGTACTTATTTAATTGTAATATGTGTGTATATATATTATTTTTTATACCTCTATTATACTTAAAAATAAACTTGAAATTACCATCTTTTCTATATTTATTAGCATTGTTTATATTTTTTCAAAAGTGTTATATTTATACATGACTATTAGCCATGTGAAATTTATTTTCCTTTATAAAAATTTAGTAGAGCGCTATCAATTCTTAATATTATTTACTTCAGTTATATTTATTACATAAAAATTTTATTAAACATTAAAAATGTTTGATTTTATAAGGTGAGTAATTGTCTAGTTATGTTATAATTTATAATAAGTTTTATCTATTTTTTGTGGAAAAATTCTATTTTCATTTCTGAATTCCAATCGATCGTTTTTTATTTATATAAAAGAACAATTTTTTTCCTTTTATATACTTCTTTTTACCTTTCGCTCACTCAATATCATCATCAGCTCCATCTGCTGTCGATTGTCGCTACCACAAGGGCAGAAGCTCTAGCCCCAAGTCGCTGCTGGCGCCTGCTTGCCATCTTGGCGAGACTGACGCCTCGTCTGAAATTTCGTAAACAGTTTTGCATTTTGTTTAACCGCGCTTGAAGTGACGGAAACACTATGTCGAAGCGCAGGATTGAGGTCGTGGATCCCTATGTCAAAAGGAAAGCCACGTAAGTGTATCAACGTGTTCTCGTTTCGCAGACGACGCGCGACGGCGGGCAGTCCCTTTTTGCCATGTGCAATGTCGCGGCATCGTATCGGACGCGTGCTCGAGTGCTTCACACGATATCGTTCGCGCGATAATGTCTGCGATCTGTGTCCTGTCACGTGCGCGTGATCCTTCGTCGGCGTTTATGGACGATTAGTCTCGAATGTGACGGATTTGTTATTTCGACAACCCTCACTTCCGGCGACAGAGGAGACTCTCGTAGCTACTCTCTGTAACGATTCTCGTCTGACCTATTTTATATTCGTAATAAAAAATAAACCTATAGTTTAAATAGTTTATTTTTTGTTAGCGAGCATACCATGTATCACAGACACTTGTTTGCATGCATCGCCATAATTTTCATAAACTTATGTGCTGATGTCTGCATTAGTAATTATTATCAATTTCACTTGCAGTCTTTTTATTTTGAAGGCACTTATTTTTATTTCAGTGCATGTTGTTATTCAGTATTATTGTTTGCTAAATAAGTTCAAACTATTAGAATAAAAAATATTGATCATACATAATGATCATTTTGCAGGGACAATACCGTTGCCAACAATGCAACAACTCCAGGGACGACGGCAGCAAAAAGCCAAGTACAGTTCAATCCATATACCATGCTGCCATATACGCCGAGATACTATGAACTTTACAAGAAAAGAATAACTTTACCTGTATTTGAGTATCGTACTGATTTCATGAGATTGTTGTCCCAGCATCAATGCATTGTTCTTGTTGGAGAGACAGGTTCTGGTAAAACTACACAGATACCACAATGGTGTGTAGAGTATTCAAGAAGTATTGGATCCAAAGGAGTCGCCTGTACACAGCCCAGAAGAGTAGCTGCAATGAGCGTTGCTCAAAGAGTTTCAGAAGAAATGGATGTTGCCTTAGGTATGTATATATATTACATAGAAAAATTCTAAAAAGAATTTCGTAAAAGAAATTCTGAAAACAATATTTTTAATATTATCAGAAACAGTATTGTGACGACAATAATAAATTTAAAAAATTGTAACTTTGATAGGTCAAGAAGTAGGATACAGCATTCGTTTTGAAGATTGTAGTTCACCGAGGACTGTGTTGAAGTACATGACCGACGGTATGTTGCTTCGGGAAGGGATGTCTGATCCCATGTTGGATGCCTATCAAGTGATACTGCTAGACGAAGCTCATGAAAGAACGTTAGCTACTGACTTGCTAATGGGTGTTTTGAAAGAAGTGATTAAACAGAGACCAGACTTAAAACTTGTGATTATGAGTGCTACCTTGGACGCTGGAAAGTTTCAACAGTATTTTGATAATGCTCCACTTATGAACGTACCTGGTAGAACACATCCAGTTGAGATATTTTATACACCAGAGCCAGAGAGGGACTACTTGGAGGCAGCAATAAGAACTGTTATTCAGATACAGATGTGTGAAGAAATTCCTGGGGACCTTTTGCTATTTTTAACTGGTCAAGAAGAAATTGAAGAAGCTTGCAAGAGAATAAAAAGAGAAATGGACAATTTGGGACCTGAAGTTGGTGAATTAAAGTGCATACCATTGTACTCAACACTGCCGCCGAATCTTCAACAAAGAATATTTGAACCTGCTCCGCCTACCAAAACTAACGGTGCTATCGGGCGCAAAGTCGTCGTTTCGACCAATATCGCAGAGACATCGTTGACTATTGACGGAGTTGTCTTTGTCATAGATCCTGGTTTTGCCAAGCAAAAAGTAAATACGACTTTAATTAATATAAATCAATAATCTTGGAACTTTCATCATCATGAACCTATTATTAATTTTTAATGCTTTTTATTAATAGGTATACAATCCTAGGATTCGTGTCGAATCTCTTTTAGTGTCACCTATTAGTAAGGCTTCTGCGCAACAGAGAGCCGGTCGTGCTGGTAGAACAAGACCTGGAAAGTGTTTCAGATTATACACAGAAAAAGCATACAAAAACGAGATGCAGGATAATACCTATCCTGAGATTTTGCGTTCCAATCTTGGAAGCGTCGTATTACAATTGAAGAAACTTGGCATCGATGATTTAGTGCGTTTATCATAATATTATATTATTAAAATAATTATTTATTTTTTATTTTTGAATAATATCATTTTGTATCATAAAAGTAATGACTTTTGTTGTGCGATAGGTGCATTTTGACTTTATGGATCCACCTGCGCCCGAAACTCTTATGAGAGCTTTGGAACTTTTGAATTATTTAGCAGCTCTGGACGATGATGGAAATTTGACAGATCTCGGCGCAGTAATGGCAGAATTTCCTTTGGATCCTCAATTAGCAAAGATGCTTATAGCTTCTTGCAATCATAATTGCAGTAATGAGATACTCAGCATCACTGCTATGCTTTCAGGTAACGTATTGGGGTTTGTTATATGTAATATAATAATATTTAATTATTCGTTAATACTGTACTAATAATTTAATAATAGTTTTTATTTTTTATTTATATTACATATATTATCTATTACATAATATTATAAATAAAATATATATAAAAGAATTCTAAAAGTAAAGTAATAGAATCAGAATTGTGGTAAGATAACATGGTAGTATATTGATGATTGACATGGTATTAGTCCCACAGTGCTTTGTGAGGCCGAATGAATCGAAAAAAGCAGCGGATGATGCAAAAATGAAATTTGCACACATTGATGGTGACCATTTGACGCTACTGAATGTATATCATTCTTTCAAACAACGTAAGTGCTTATTTCTTATTTTTGTCATGAAATATAGTTCAATAGCTTTATCAATGACGAATTCATTTTACAGATATGGATGATGTTCAATGGTGTTACGATAATTACGTAAATTATCGATCATTGAAGAGCGGAGATAATGTAAGACAACAGTTAAGTAGAATAATGGATAGATTTGTATTAAAACGCACTTCGACGGACTTCAATTCAAAAGATTATTACATTAACATCAGAAAAGCTCTCGTTAATGGTTTCTTCATGCAGGTAACATAAATATCGATTTACATTGTAATGAATTTCTCTATATCTGTCCAACTATGTGTTTTTAAATTTTGATTTTGTTATTTCAACAGGTGGCGCATTTAGAGAGAACAGGACATTACCTAACTATCAAAGATAACCAGGTAGTACAACTTCATCCGAGCAGTTGTCTCGATCACAAACCAGAATGGGTTATTTATAATGAATTTGTGCTTACTACTAAAAATTATATCAGAACAGTTACTGATATTAAACGTAAGTTATTCTCATATTTCATTACAATTAGCAGATATTTGACGCTACATTATTTTTTTCTTTTATTGACTTATCAATTATTTCTCAATTTTTCTTCAATTTTTCATTGTTGAAATTTTATATATTTTTATTACAGCTGATTGGTTACTCATGATAGCACCACAATATTATGATCTACAAAATTTCCCTCAATGTGAAGCAAAAAGACAGCTCGAGCTCACTCAGGCGAAATTAGATTCTAAACAGTATCAGGAAGGCTTCTAACCTCTATATACTTTAGACGTGTTTGGAAATCGCAAGAAACAGTCGAGATTGCTCAGTCAAAATCTGCTTTTATCATGGCGAATTTCAGCACACGACTCTTCTATTGGAGCCACATCACATACAAAACATTGTGAGACACATTATGAAGAATCACTTTCTGTCCTTCACCCAAAAGGCACAGAAGAACATTAAGATTCAAATATTTAGATTTTTGTATAAGTCAGTTACTGGCTCATACTATGTAAAAATTAAATCTTTGAAAATTAATTTAAATTTTCGATATTTAAGTCAAAAGATAGAAAGGAAATGGACAATTTATTAACTTGAGACACAGCAAAAGCAAAGTTAAGATAAGAGGTCATTATTTATGTACATTTAAAACAAGATTTAGTCTCTAAGTAATTTTAACAGTAGAGCTCATTAATCGACGTCTACATTCGAACACATTCGGAATGTCATTAGATATAATAGATTAATTTTTGTATTAAATGTTGACCGTATAATGTGAGGAAGGTATAAAGTGGCCACTATATAGATTGATCTCTTACTATTCTAAAAGATGTTAAGGAATGATTTTTTTCACATTAATTCAAGACGAAAAATTTCATATAATCATGGCTATATTCCACTTCACATTCACAACACTCGCGAGCATCTTTGTTCTTGTTTAACATTTGATAAACAGCAAGAATGAAATGATTTCACGAACGTTGTGAGCTACGTTAAATGGAACACAGTCCATATGTCCTCGAAATATCTTAGTATAGGATGTCAAAGGTAGAATGTCAAATTTGAAGAAAAAATTGCGAATACTATTCAAGTTATTTCGATGAAATTTTGTTTATGTTTTTGGGACTATACATTATTTTTTTGATCAGAAATAGATTCAAAGATAAGTATGCATTTTTGAAACTAGCCGTTTTGGATGTTTTCAAGTTTCCATTTTGAATTAATGTGAGAAATCTCTTAAAATCTTTTAAAATACTTAAAGACCACCCTATATATAGAAAAAGACATAGTCGTGTTGTACTCTCTTGCCTAAAGATAATTAAAAAAAAAACATTTCCTCTGTTAATAATAGCTTGTCATCCTTTTTGCTATGGATTCAAATATGATTTGATAGATTCAAATATGATGTTTCGTGCTCCGTATTCTGTGCTCTTTCACAAATTTAGAATATGTTGCAGCGTGTCATTTTTAAATGGAATGAATAGCGAGAATATGCTACAGATATAAACTTTTTACTAAAGAGATAGAAAAAGCTAAAAAATATTTCTAGATACATCCCCTATATTCTGAAAGAATCAAATTAATGAAGAAAAAATATTTATGATATATTAATATAATAAAAGTCATAAGCACACACGCACACACACATACACACATATATATACACAGACACAGTGGCCAGTTTATGGAAAAACAGCATTCAGTGTAATAAAGCATCTTTATTAGCACTTGAGAAAAACTGAATTTGCATATCCTATGTTTATTGTTTATTATTGATATTCCACACATATTAACAATAAATATATGGATTTTTTTAAAAGAAAAAAAAGATCAAATGATTCTGTCTCGAATGTTCAATGAATTATGTAATTATTTCGCAATTGTTACAGTCAATAGCTGTAACTGTTTCTTTTTTTTTGGATACAAAATATTTTTTCAAAATATTTTATAAATAAATTTGCGAGAAAAAAGATCTTTATGTGAAAATGTGAAATTTGTTATAACAAATAATGTTTTATTGCGTTACATGTTTCATTCCAATAAACTTGAAGCTTTTATCCTAATATTAATACTGATTTTTATGCATCATTTCTGGTTCTCAATGATCAATATGTATTATTTTATTAATTTAATAATCTGATTTTAATAATATTCTTTGTAGAGAGAAAAGAATTTGAAATTAATTTTATATTGATATTTAATGTTACTTTATTATTTATACATTAGACGTTCACGGGTCTAACATTTCTTATTTCGGCATGCACCGACGTTGCAAATCATCATCTACCTACAGACCTGCGTAAATGAGCAATAACTCACTTTTTACAATATTGCATTTCGAAACTCACTGAAAAAAAATTTCCCTATTTACTATCCGTGAATATACATCTTTTACAATTTTCCCATGACATTATTTGACTTTTCCAAACATAATTTTTCTCGATCTGTTATGTGAAAGAAATTTTTATCTATAAAATACATCATGGGCGATTTTTTTAGCAAAATTTTAATCAATTTAATCAGCGATTATAGTTCAATCAATAGAATAGCTTAAATTAAAAATTTTTACATAATTCGTCGTTTAATTTTTTTGGTAAACAAAATCTTTTTTAGATAAAATTAATCATTCTGTTTACATTTACAAAATATTACTTGATAATTTAATTGATTAATTTAATTACTGATTAAGTTAATTTAGATATACCTTGCAATTACAAATCATATGAATTTATAGCTGATGAAGTTTGTAAACAATTATAAAGTTATTTGTATTTTATACAAAGAATTTTAAAATGTAATTAAAAAGTGTAAAAAAATGTAATTGAATTATCCAGATAATTTTAATTAAATAATTATTTTTACACAGTTAATTGGCATAAATAAATTAAACGAAGTTTTTAGAAATCGTTTATATTTTGTATGAAGAGTTTTGAAGTATTGGGTCATCTAAAAAGTATCCGCGGTTTTTTATCACTAGATGTGTTGACCATCAACATCATCTAGTGACAAAAAACCACGGATACTTTTTAGATGACCCAATATAATTGATGATAATCATTTGAATTTAAATATTCAAAAAAATATATAACATATGTTTAACATTAGGTCTCTTTGCGTTTGAAATCCTCAAAAATTTTTTGCACTGAAATTGTAATTAAAATGAGACAGATATATATACATTTTATCGTTGAAGAGAAAGAAATCGAAGATACTGAGTGCAAAAAGTGCAAGCAAACGAACAGATAGTACGTTCGTAACTATAGAGATTTTTTTTCCAGTGCTCGACTGACTCGACTTAAAGGTTGGCATTGGTTTCCCGCGTATGCAGTTTCGTCGCATTTTTACCACCTGGCAAAACATACGCACTAGTCGCACTACAGGAGAAGCGATAAAACGGTATCAACAAAGAGACGGTCTATCGGTGCTTATCACAGTTTACATCAAGGATCGTCAATCAAAATCAATTTAATAAAATTTCCGTGACACTTGCAAACGCGCAACATGTTTAGTCTAGGCGAGATTGGCGAGCAGTTGAAGGATGTGAGCCGACAATCAGTGGGAGTCTCATTTGCCGGTCAGTCGCTTGTGTTGGATACCGCAGATGATGGTAATTAGAATTTTCACTGTATCTTATAATGTATCTTCTTATTACGTGCATAGAGCGCACGAAGCTATAAATAATTATGCGAGCAATTCTTGATTTCGAGACACAATTTATTGTTTTACGAAATCTTATTTGCTGCATAAATTTGTATTTTAATTGTATATGTATCTACAAAATATGTAAATTAAATACTTATTAGTAGGTATTATTTTCATATTTCTTTATTACTGCCAGAGAATTTCTTTATCAATGAATTTACAAGGTCTGTTCTTTTTAGTTGAACTTGCACTTCTTGCAGTTTATTTTTCTCTTTCTCTTCAACATAAAAAGAAAATGAGAAAAGCTGAAATATATAAGAAGTTCAGCTAAAAGGAATATATAAATCTTATTATTATATAGCTCTTCGAGTGGTAGAAGCGATTAAAGCATGTCCATGCTTGGAGTATTTGGATTTGGAAGGAAACACATTGGGTACACCAGCCGCAGAAGTTATAGCGGAGGCATTGAAAGAAAAAGGAACTCCATTGAAGAAAGCTTTATGGAAGGACATGTTCACTGGTCGTTTGAAAACAGAAATCCCAAAAGCATTGGAGTATCTAGGAACAGCACTGTGCACTGCCAGTAGTCAACTTACTGAACTTGACTTGAGCGACAATGCTTTTGGTCCAATCGGTATTGAAGGGTTAGCAAATCTGTTGGCATCAAGTCCATGTTATACACTTCAGCAGTTGAAATTGAATAACAACGGTCTTGGTATATCAGGTGGAAAAATGTTAGCTAAAGCATTGGAAAAGTGTTATGAAAATAGTTCTAGTGAAGGTCAGATATCATGTATATCATATTATTTTAATTTACTCCAAATGCTTAATGGAATGAAATTTTACTATAGGCACGCCGTTTGCACTGAAAGTTTTCATCGTTGGTAGAAATCGGTTAGAGAATGAGGGTGCGCAAGCATTAGCATCTGTATTTGAAAGACTAAAAACATTGGAGGAAGTTGTAATGCAACAGAATGGTATATACCATGTGGGTATCGCGGCGATTGCAAAAGGTTTATCTGTCAATCCTAATTTGCGAGTGTTAAATTTGAACGATAATACGATCGGATTGAAAGGAGCCAAAGCTCTTGCTAAAGCTTTACCAACATTCCGGGGTCTGGAGGAATTAAACCTCGGAGATTGTTTATTAAAGACTAAAGGGGCTTTAGTTATAGCAGAAGCGTTACAGATCCACGGCAATCATACATCCCTTAGAAATCTGGACTTGAGTAATAATGAACTACGCATGGATGCTGGAAATGCTATTGCTAAAGCCATGCACGATAAAACTCTTCTGACAAATCTAGAGTTGGACGGTAATTGCTTTGGAACGGAAGGACGCGAAAAACTTCGACAAATTCTTACAAAATTGAGAAAAATTGATGCATTGAATTCTTTGAATGAAGATTATACTGAGGATGAGGAGGAGGAAGACGATAATGAGGATGAACAGAGCGAAGAAGACGAAAATGATAATAATGAGGATGAAGTAAGTGACAAAGATAACGAGGAACAAAATAATATTGCACGAAATACAGTAATGACAGTAGCAAAATTCGTGAAATCACCAATAGGTGAGAAATTGCTACTACTACAAGGCGATAATGTTCAAGCTTTTATCGACTATGCAACGGTACGTATTAATGTGTATAAGTACTTATTTCCTTTTTAATGAAGTATAGTTCTTATTTCAGAACTTGGCAAATAAAAGCAAAACAGAACAGAAATATATAGAGGAACTATTACGGATAACTATGAAAGTATCGGCATTATGTGATAGTGGCTACATGAATGTGAGAATAAAAGCAGAATCCTTGTCAGATGCTTTATACGCAAAACTATTTTCTTATGCTGTAGAGACTAATCAAATCTCAAATTTCAATAATGCATTACTAGTTAATCTTGGTTTAATAAAAGTAAGAAAAATTAAGAATTATCTAAACATAGAAGATACATCAAAGCGAAAAAGTGATTAACAATCATTCGTTTCTTAGAGTGAAGATAAAACCAGTGGGACAATCGATTGGAATTTGGAAGGATGTTTTAAGGCTTTGGAAAAAATTGCTCAGAGAGATTATTTCTTAACGCAAACAAGAAGTATGTTGAAGGTATTTCTAGAGAAACCAATGAAGGCTAGTCGCGCAAATGTAATTGATCCATTTCAAGATTCTAAAACTGCTCTCAAAGCTATTTTAGATAGCATTCAAGTTACGTAAAATTTCGGAAAATTATGATATGATATAGTTATTTATTTTTATACATTATATGGAAAATAAAAATTTCATGTAAAATTAAAATTATTATTAGGTATATATGAATTTTGCAAGATCTATATGAATAATCTTTAAGATAATCTTGATAATTTTACATCAAAATTTTGTACTTTTAATATTAAACTTTTTCAATACAAACTTTTTTTGCAATGTTATCTTATCACAAAATGTTCTACTTCTTTTTTATTAAAAATAAATAATTATGTAACAATTAATGGTAATATTGAAATGAAAAATATATTATCTTACGATGTACATGTATGTGTATATATACATATATGTATATATGCATAAATATATATTCTCATTTCAAAGTTTTAATGCAAGATACTTTTATCTATTTTAAATTACCTATCAGTAAAATAGATTACATGCTATTATATAAAAGCTATTTCTTAAAATAATGTCCATATATTAAGAATCAGTTTTTAAATTTTAATATATATATATATATATATATATATATATATTGTAATATACAAATAAATTTTATACAAAGCGGTACTGGTGATATGCAACGCATATAATCAATTAAAAAAACGCTAATAACCATTGCAATTCAACTAAAAAACCGTTAACCATAAATTTATAGGATGATATCTAGTGTGTGACAATTTTCACAAAAATTTATAAGATTGATTATAGATTAATATGGAATAAATAATGTTTGAGTGTATGTATGTGCTAATTAAACTTAAATACGAAATTGAACTGTTATTATCGCTTTCACCTTTTACACTATATAAATAAAAATCTGTTGGGAAACTTGTGTTCCAATGTTCAAAATATAGTAAAAGCTACTTTGTAATAACAGTGGAAGCTGGATCCCAACCTGGATGAAAGAGATCAACAGACAGCGGAATGCAGTGCGATGATGATTGATCTTTCATATACATCATTGCCTATAAAATAGATTAATTTTCTTGTTTTGTTTGACTTTAAATCTACAAACCAGTGTATGTAATACGTACAAGGAAGAGAACCAGCTGTAATTTTGTCCTAACTTGACAATCCTGTCCTAGAGTAGACGGATAATTTATCGTCCCATCATTACTTCGTATATTAGCCGCTATCAATTCTAGGCAACGATTTTCCTTCACTTGGAACGATTCCAATATCGACGCTGTAAATATCAATTTGGTAACATATATATTTTTTTAAATAGAATTCCTCTTAGTAATGTTATTGATATTTAAATTCCTTACTTCTATCGGCTGCTTCAGCAGATAAGAACCTCGACAGAACTGTCCCAGACTCAGAGGTTTCGGAAAATAGATGTGGATAACGTCTAAGAAGTAATTTCATCAACAACATATTACCGCGATTTCCAGCTAAACTATTATTAGGTATACAAAGGATCTCGTCGTCTGTTCTTCTCACTAACAATACAGTCCCATTATACCTATCAAATTAAAAGATGACTATATATAGAAATATACATACATTGTCAGTAATTTCATTGTAATAATGTGCATTGTAAATAGAATATTATACCTATTCAATTGTTCTGCTATGTTTAGATTGAAATAATCTCTGATTATGTTACGAACTAAGCCTTCTAGGGACGGTGACATTGTTTTAATAGCTAATGGCAGTACATCGTCGAAAGTAGCATCTAAAATCTGCGGTGATTTAATTTTAGCAATATGCAGAATCGATTTAGCGTATGTATGTAATTAGTTGAATTTAATAATATTACCAAACTATGAATAGAAGGATAGTTCATAGCGGCCCAAGTGGCAGTATAGCCTCCAATGCTCCAACCATACAGAATAATCCGTTCCTCAGAAAAATTTAGACGTTCGATCGCAAAGCGCATTATACAATCGATGGCGTTTTCTTCTTGATCTGGATACGGCGCACCCTTTGTGGTCATGATTTACTGTTATATGAAATATAAGTCGGCTCTCAAAGAAGAAAGCTTGCCATTACTCTAACTTTGCATTTACTGTCTGAATGACAATAACTGCAACATTGGCAAAATTTTATTGTTGCATTGAAGTTTTATAGTAGAGTAACAGCAATTCTTCCCGTCGAATTGTGAAATGTACATGTGAAGCTTTGCAAGCGTAACACTTACAGTACTGCTGCCGAAACCCGGATGGTTCCAACCTAGCACGGAATAGCCCTTAGTCAAAGGAGTGGATATAATACCTGTTTCATAAAAACCACAATTTCCTTCGCAAGTTATAACCAATATATTGCCACTAGCGTTTCTGCAATATAGTGTACATTAAAAGACAGTTTATGATGTAACAGAAAATATCGAGAAAGTTACATTACTTGTTACGTCGATCAACGAATAATGCATCAATTTGATTTTTATCAATAGTCATTAATTTGAATCTTTCTCCTCCTTGTTTTAATAAATCTATCCTTCCCTTTACTAATGTAGAGCCTGTGACATTGTGATACAAAATGATAGTATAAAAACATGAGTAAATACAATAATTTACTTATATATTAAATTAATTCTAATCAACTATAATTATGTATATAATTGTAGTGTTGTTGTGTTACCGAGTGCCCAGCCGATGAAAGATATACTGCCAGGATAAATTAGTTTACCCGCGAAGGTGTGTGCTACTACATAAGAAAGCAATTTACATGGTATAGCAAATAAAAATTCTTTGCCACTTTGTCTTCTGAGACGTCCACTAGTCTTTGCAATTTTTTCTAGTGTCAATTTATCTGCAGTGTCACTACGAGAAATATAAAATTAGAGAATGGTAAGTTGTAACATTAATTATGTTACATACATTTAAAAATTTCTAATCTTAATTTCTAACTTAAACAGATTTATTTTTTTAATTAAAATATGCAAGTCCTATTTTCTAAGTTTTCAGATAGAATTACATAAAATGTTAAACTAAATCAATTTTCCAAAATATTAGTTCGAGATATGATAAAAAAATATTTGATTGTCAACTGTTATAAAGTTGTAAAAGATTACATTTACAATTCAAAAAACTTTTGTTATAAACAAATGTTAAGTATTCAGAATTTATTAAAGAATTTGTCAGTATATAAAATAAAAGTTAAAGATTTTTAAACGAGTATATTAATTATTGATAAAAATAGGTCCAACCTTCTTAATTCCAACACATTGAAATCCACAGGCCATGCCCAGAATTCGAAATCGTACTTCTGAAGTTCCTGCTTTGTGCTTGCATTGTAATGCAAGTGTGCCTCATTCAAGGTCTCCATAAACTTCACATATACTGGATTGTTGACTCTGGAGTAACCGCGTGCGGCCAATGAGGCAACAAGAAATGCACCGGCGCCAGCAACCAATTTACTCAAGCAAGAAACATTATCTGTCAAGGAATAGCCACGCTGATACATGGCGAACATGGCAATGACTGGTACAGCGTAAAGACTTATGGACCATATCGCTGCAAACTACAACAGCACAGAAACAATTTGTCATTTCCTACATCCTTATAATCGCAATAATACAGAAGATCTGAACAAATTAGTAAAATGTAAACAGAAGATCGCATTTGCCGGTATTTGGAAAACTTTATTCACGCAGACTGGCAGAGCAAAGTGATAAGACTGCGGCGAACTTTCGGAAATGTCACAATCTTCATGTTCTGCTGTGCTAAACACTTACAGAGATCGCGATGTTATCGCCCCATCGCTCCAAGTTCTTTGCCTCGTACGGTTTCTGTAATGCATACACGCATACGTATTGTAACCTCAACTTTATGCAATTCCTGCATAAAACGCTGAATAAGTATGTCGTACTTACGTCAACCAAACCGATCCACGTTACCTCGTAAATCCTGAAAAGTCGCGGACTAAACGTGCACCTCCACAGCATCCTGATCAACGACATCTCGTCTTCGCGCGATCAGCTGGACAACTGTATATAAATGTGCTAATGCGAACAGTGCGGACGTCACGATGCGGATAGAGGGTTCTCGGACTCACTTGGACTTCTCGACAGTAATGCCTAAAGTACCAGAAGTAACAACAAAAAGGGGAGGGGAACAGGTAGAACTGAACTCGCCGATCGAACGCGTAATAGATCGACGAGTAGGAGCAAGAGAAAAAGAGAGGGAATTAACGGAAAAAAAAAACAGAAGTAAAATTGCTATATGAATCAACTCGTGAATTTTCTTGAAGCGCGAACATGTATATATCTCCTTTTTTCCGATGAGATGCTAATTGAAAAAAAGAAAAATTAATTTTCTTTTAAAAGGATGGCCTGATGAGAACTCCATAGCGTAATCTGTTTTACCGATTGAACGCGATTTCTTACACAAATACATTTACAAAATATCTACATATTATACGTATTTATTATATTATATCAATATCATATACGCATTTTTACGTATAAAAACGAGAACCAATAATAAGACCATTTTTGGATCTTCTATCAATAAATAATTTTTTTATATTGTTTAATTATTATACAAATATAAAAAAATCATTATATGAGAAAAATTGTATACATGAAATTAACAAGATTAATTATAAAAAGCATATAAATATTTTAATTAAATATCTAATAATGATAATTATTGTCACTATATTAAAAAAAAAATGTATACATAAATTATTTCATTGTCAAAGTTGATTAAATTATGTCACTCATTTAGATATTTATATAAAGCAGCCTTTAATGTGTACTTGAAGTGACCGAATTCACCATGCATTAAATCAAGAAAGAAAAAAGCGGCACATCCTATATATATAGTTACTGTGATAATTGGCACAGATTGGAAAAAATTTTCTGTGCACGTGTGGCATTAAAAATTGGACGGCCGAAAGTCTGATGATCCTGGCACGAATCTCGATTTTGGATCTCGAAATTCGCGGTCGCGGAATGACGTTCGAGTCGTTCGAGAGACTTCACAAACGCATCGCAATTTCTCCGCCGGCCGGCGTCGTGTCGAAAAAAATAGCAAGCACGAGGATTCAGTAGGATTCAGCGAGGATACGTTGCAGTTCTCGCAGGATTGGGTATAAGTTAACCATTTTTAAAACTTAGTTAAGTTAAAGTTGACAGCCTTGAAAATTTAACTTAATTAAGATACAAATTAATCCATAATAAAATTAATTGAATTAGAAGTTAATCAAGTTAAAAAAAAAAGTAATTGAAAGTTAAAAGTTAAATTTGTTCTGAACGAATAAAAAAAAATTTTACCGTTTTACATAATTTTTCCTTTCTCACAGCATATTCATTAAGGAATCACTTTATTTTTATTTACGACTAAGGATTATACAATATAAAAGACACAAAATTACTAAATTATATACCATTATCACCTTGTATTGTGTTTGAAGGTTAACTTAAAAAAAGTCAAATTAAAATCCTAATAGCACATTTTATCTGGGATATATCCTGGAGGCTGTTCAAAAGACATACGGACGATCTCTGGATGTCCTGAGAATATCCTCTAGAGGATCTGTGATGTAGGAAAGTTACCGATAAGATGCAATGTAACTAAATTAAATTAAAAAATTAAGAGTCTAAAATATAACTAAGTTAAGATAAAATTAATTAACTTTTTAACTTTATAACTGAACTTTTAACTTTTTAACTTAGTACTTTCCAATCCTGGGTTCTCGATATTTCGTAGGCGCCAACCCCCGATGTTCGTGAAATCGCGGCTTCGCGCCGGTCGATCGAGCGGCCGCACCGCATGATTTTCAGAACGTCCGCGAGGCGGAGAGAAGACCTTGCTCGACTGGAAAACGCAAACAGTGGCGGGAGTAGAGTGTAGAGCAAGCGGTGTAGAGCTATAGAGCAGTTGCTATCGTCGTGGCTATACATCTATACATCTATACGTCCATACGTCCAAGCAAATTTCCTTCCTCGACCGCAACAACCCCTCGGGGTCTCCATTGTGAGATTTTTTTTTAACAGTATGTCAGATTGGGACACCGCGCCTATCACTTTACGTAAACGTGCCCCGAAGTCATCTACGTTGAAAACGGAGAAGGTAACCCATCTCGTCTAAGCATATCTGCGCCACACGATTGTATAACCGATTGTGTTTGTTTACAGGCAGTGAACGACGCACGGCGACAAGGTTTCACCGTGGAGACACAAGCGAAATGTGAGTAGCACGAGTCTACCTCCCTGGGATATCTTATTCCTCGTTTTTTCCTCGAGATCTCTCTCATCGTAGACAACGTGTTCGCCGGTTCAATTATGTATACTCTCTTATATTTACGAACATAATCGAGTTACATCATGGACTCGTAAAACCAAACTGCAAATTGCAAAAATAATGATTATCATGTTTTCTTGAGAATGTCTATACAATACCAGTCTAGATAGCAACGTATCTGTTTTGTTGCTTGCTGGCATGTTGCTTGCTAAGTATACATTGCTAAGCGTGTGTTGCTACCAGAATTGCAGCAACTGAGTCCTCGTTTGTTGGCAACTTGATGCCTTCACGATATAACTTTGAGTAGCTCGTTATAGTTTGCCAACAACTTTAAAATCGTAATCAAAATTCGTATTACTGCCATCATGTTGCATCATACAATGCTATCATATTGCTGACAATACAAGATAACATTAATGTTATCTTACTGTTAAATTGTTGGTAATTGTTGCCTGCATGTTGCTACAATGTCGATATGTTTGAAATCATTGAAGACAAATCTATAGTAAGTTGCCAGCATTATATGCAATAACAAATTTGTGCAATTTTGCTATGTAGGAGTATAGGCTTTTTACAATAAATCATTATCTAAATTTTAAGTTTTAAATCATAAGAAATTAATCAGTTATAATCGAATGTGAAAAGACTAATCGACTATGATTGAATCATTTTTTACAGCTTCAGACTTAAAAGTTTAGATAATTATTGTAGAAAGCTCAACATAGTAAAAAAGGACATGTAATCTGAATTAGTATTGTATTATATTGTATCGTAGATGAAAAGGCAGTTTGAAAACAAAGTAATTTATTGTGTTAATGTATAGAATAAACTGCACATACATAAATATATGGTTTTATAATTAAAACTCAACTCCAGATTACGAAAATAATAATTATCATATTTTCTCAGGAGTGTGACAATTCAACATGCAATACAGTTGCAATAAAAAAAGTACATGTAATCTGTGTTATTGTTATATTGTGTTATAGATGAAAAGTTCAAGGCAATTTGAAAATAAAGTAATTTGTTGTGTTAATGTAAAGAATAAACACACACATAAGTATATGATTTTATAAAACTGAATCCCATGAAACTAAACTGCAAATAATTATTATATTTTTTCGAGAATAATATCTATGTACAATCACTAGCACAGTTACAGTAAAAAAAGTATAACGTGTAGTCTGTATTGTTTTATCATGTCGTAGATGAAAAGCTGAAGGCAGTTTGAAAATGTTGTGTCAGAATAGAACAAACCTGTCCAATTTGAATTCCGGAGCCAAAACGCAAAGCCATCGACGTAAAAAAATTCATTATAAGATTTTAAGAACTATAGTGTTGATAAACGTCACTTAGATGCATATTAATACTTGATAGTCCCCGAAATTTTACCCACATTGAATCTTTTTGCATCAATAGTTTTGTGTTTTGGCTCCAGAGTTCAAATTGGATAGCTCTGGTATAGAATAAATACATATGTAAGTATACAGATTATCTCTTTCAAGAAATACAACATAGTATTCTATCAATAAACTACATAAATAATAGAGATAATATAAATTTTTCATGAAATAAGATTTGAAATGGTTTTCTTGGTCCACACATAAAATAACAATATCTTAAAAGCGTTTTATTGCGTTTTATCACAGATATGTGCTATTCTATAATTTCTTTCTGATAATTTGATCAAATGTAATTCTGAAATAGAAAAATATTTCTGATTATAGGGGGTGGTGGTGCAAACAGACAGCACGTAACCACAAAGAACACAGCCAAATTAGATCGTGAAACGGAAGAATTGAAACACGATCAAATTCCACTTGAGCTCGGCAAACTTATCCAGCAAGGACGACAGAACAAAGGATTATCACAAAAAGACCTGGCAACGGTAAAATTTTTCTTGATTTACATTGAACTATTTATTGGCACCAGAAAAAAAATAGCTTTTTAACTATTATATCATAGTTGTAAAATTCTTTAATCCTCCCCTGTAAAATTTTCAATCTTGATTTTGAGAATGGATTGTTGAGAACCATATCAAATTTGTTCATTGTTCCTATATAAACATTTAAAAACACTCACATATTTCTAAAATCTTTAATAAGTGCTATCATAATAAAAGTCAAATTGTATTTTATTTATTTTTTACAAATTTAAATGTAAGAGTTTTAAAAAAACGTGATATCAATTAAGAATTCATAACTTTTGTGAATGGAATAAAAAATCCTTTTAGGTTTTAATATGTATTTTGGGAAAAAAATAGTATAATGTTGCCTTTAACAAATTATTGAATTATTTGGATATCTGGAAATGAATTTTTTATGAATTAAAAAATTGAAGCTTGAAGAAAAAATAATCAATTCTTGGATCAATTTATATACATTTTATAATTTGACTCAGTATATGGTTGAGTTAGTAACGCATATTGTGATTGTGGATGAGATGACCCGATTAATACATTTTTTATACCGTTACCGAAATTAATTTCTAAGTTTTTAATATGTTCATATAAATTATTGTTAAGGATTTTTATTTCATTTTTAAACACGGCTGATGAGAACACAGTATGGTCGAAATGTTTCGTGAAATGATAACAAAAGAATAATAAAGGTTTACTGTTTACATTTTAAAGCTCGTTTATTGTAATGACCTGATAGAAGCCCCTTATTTTATTGTATAAAATTCTTTGATGGGTAGTCTTTATGGCAATATGATGCAAAAAATAAATATTATATGCCAGGTTTTAGAACAAAAAAAAAATATATATATATATGTTTATTTTTGAAATTAGCGTCAAAAACATGAAAAACAAAAAATTTTTTTTAATTTGTTGAAAATGCTTGCATGGTCTGCAATGTAGTTGAGCGCACAAACACGATTTCTGTACGCTCTTAGGTGGAAACAAACAATTGCACATGGGCGTCTTTGCACACACACAATCTCTCAACATTGCCAAGTTTTTTTTTTTTTTTAGAGCGGACATCGAACTTTACCATCTGTCCATTTTCTTAGTATAATTAAAAAATCGACTGTCCATCGGGTCAATATGATCTTACCTTTAGTTTCTTACTGGATCCAAATGTATAAATCAATCATATTCAAGAACATTACAATTGCAGAGCTGTGTTTCCTTTGAGCGCAACCAACATTGGAAGAGAATAAAGTCCGAAACATAACTGAAAAATATAGATAATAGGAACAGAGAGTAACAAATTTTAATTTATCAGAAATTGTGTGTACTAGAATATAAGGTTTCCGATAGGTTAAAATCTGTTATTTCCATATGTTTTTAATTATGTCTTAAGTTTCAAGTCATGAATATTTTTTTATTAATAATTTTTAATGCTCTTTACAGAAAGTAAATGAAAAGGCACAGGTTATTAATGACTACGAAGCCGGACGTGGAATACCGAATCAGATGGTAATTGGCAAGATCGAGCGAGTACTTGGAATTAAATTGCGCGGTAAAGATCGTGGTAAACCCTTAGCGGCCCCCGGGACGAAGAAGTGAATCTCGGGGGGAAGCAACATCTATCTTTCGATCCTTATATACTGTTCCCAAGAAGGAAGAAGTATGAGAAAGACGGTAGAATGGAATGCAACAAAAAAAAAGAAACACAAACCCCTATCCTCTTTTTCTTTGGTTATACAGATATTGTGAACGATAAAAAAATGGGTTATAATTAACTTGTCTTTTATGTACGAAATAAAAGAAAGATATTTTAAGATATCACGAATACGTACGAGTGACATACGGTTACATACGATGCATACAGTAACATAGCATAACGTTAAAAAAGGCTTGAGTTACCTTTGCGCGCGTAATCGTTTGTTATAGATTTTTAAGTGTATATTACTAATGCTAATCATGAAATAAAAATGAATCATGTGTTTGAATGAAAAAATAAAATTTTTAATTTATGATAACGTACCATATATTCTCATTGAATATCACAAAGTTTTATTAAAAATTTATAAAATATGTATTGTGGATAAAATGTTTACACGTATATTAAGTAGCAAATATAGTGTATAAATATTAAAAGAGGCCTATTTAAATACTGCTATGTGTATTTGTATATTTCAGACTCTTTTTCGTGTGTATCTTTTGTATATTATTCAATCCGTGCAATTTCAATTTGTGAGTTTAAGATCAATTATAAAATGATTATTCCATAATGTGCTATCTTTTTTAAAAAGTATTTGAAACAGAAAAAATTTAATAATACAGTGTTGATATACTCAAATAACTTTATTTGCGCAGATATAATATAAATGCTTTCTTTCCCTATTAATCCTTTCTCAGAGCAAAACTGGAGATTTCTATTCCGTCCTTGGTAATAATTTTGATAGTTATTCCATCACCTGTGTATATATCTCTTTCGGCAGCAGAAGTGAAAACATCTTTCAAGATTGCTATAGCCTTTTCTTGAGTTAAAGGTGCAGGAGTAACACCTTCTTGATTTTTGTAACCAATCTAAAAGATAGAAAAATTACTAGTACAAGATGTAATATTAATTATACATTTTCTTTTTCTTAAACGTTTCTTATATAAATATATAAAGTCTATTTATATATTCATGTGTATATATGTATACATAAATATAAAAGATTAAAGTATTATATGTACCTGATTATCAAGAAGTGGTTGCAAAAGTGCACCAGCTGAACCACCGGCTCTGTATGTAGTTTTCTCACAATGTCCAATTGGATCATAGCTGTATATACAGCCTTTTCCATTCTCATCTAATCCAGCAAGTATATTACTAACATAATAAGGAAAGAATCTCTTATGGTATAGCATTATCGACAGCATTTGTGCCGTCGCTGGAGTTGACATTTCCTTTTGATGTTCATGTTTATACATCTGAAGCAAAATAATAACGATTATTATATTCATGTTTAACAATTTAGTATGTATCGAATGTTATCATATGTTTTATTATATTTTAATCCTAATTAATTCCAAGTACAAGGTTTAATACCTGCATGCGAGCAGATAGGAGACGAGTTAGAGTTGTGGTATCACACCAACAACCGGAGCATCCTAAGATAGTCGTGTCTGACAATGGAAATAATTTATCTTGATTTCGAGTGTGAATCGTGAATCCAGTGCTGAGACGCGTATCTGCAGCTATGACGCAGAAATCATCCCCAGCGAGAGCCACAACACTCCTGAGGATGAAAGTTTGTTTTCATATAATTATGTAGATGTAAAATATTTCATAAATATATAAAGAACATAAAATTATAAAGAGGTATTATAAAATAAAAACCAAGAATATTGACCAACCGTAGAAGTGTATACTCTTACAATTATGACACTTAAAATTAGTAAAAGTATAGGTTATTTTTCACTTACCCTCCATTGTCGGAATATGGATTGAAGTTTACTTTTCTCACTCCCTGTACCTCATAATCGGGTAAATTTCCTTTCCCATTTTCAATAAATAGATTCATCATCGCGCTTGATTCGCCAAAATACCTCAAATACAATTACCTGAATGACAGTATGACACTACAGTTTCTCTTTCGTAGTTTCTCACGACGGTACAGATGGCAGACGTCACAGCAAAACAGTCGCGGATTTACATGAGTTCATAAAGCATTCATAAAAAGGTCTGTTCTTCTTGGCTGAATTTTTACACCAGTTCATCTTTCTTCTTTTTCTCTCCAGCAAAAAAGAAGAGGAAGATAGATGAATTGGTGCAAAAGTTCAGTAAAAAAAAACAGGCCTAAAGCATTATTTCATGAAATACTGAAAAGTTAGCGTGTCACAAGTTCTTCAAAGATCTATAAAGATAGAAATGCGTGTATTTTTGCTGCTATCATGTTTCTGTAAAATAAAAACGCATTCTGATTGGAAAATTTTTCCCTGATAAAATTTTTTTGAGAATATTTCATGTAATTTTCAGAATTTTTATGTAAATTTCAGAATTTTTCAGAATTCTTTTAAGAGTACAATACTTTTGAAGAAAATTAATTTTTTAGAAGTAAATATTAACGAAACTGACATATAAGAGATAAAAAAATATTTGAAATTGAATGATCTTATAAGAGTACTTAAAAATTTTAATTTAAAAAATTGTTTTATTTTTACTTTTATAAATGAAAATTTTTTTCATTTAAACAAATTTTTTAAAATTATTACTGTTAAGTATTTTTCAAATCATTGAACTTTTCTTCAGAACATTAGTTAAGTTTTATCTCGAATAGTTTCAAATGATATTCGTATAGAAACGAATATTTATGTAAAAAAAAATTTTTCACAGGTGGTATTGTACTCCCTAAAAGTGTGATTTAGCCTTTATAAAAAAATATACATTATCTTACTTTCGTCTAGAAAACAAAATATTCAAATCTCATCAAAATCGGAGGGGAACACTTCCATGAGTTTTCTTGTAAAAAAAGATACAGAATTTCTCAATATTATTGAAAAGTATCCTAAATAAATATGTATAAAAATTCTGAGAAAAATTTTTTGCTGACGACTGTGTGACGCGGCACGTTTCAGCACGTTTACAAGTATTGTTCCCTTTCTGCTAAATTCTGCATCTTTCGTCCTCCCACTTCTATCATTCTATTCGACGTCATTCTGCCGGTTTCGCGCGATCCGTTCCGCACTCGCCGAGTGTAGAAGGAGTGAGAAGGAGGCTGTTTGCGCGGCACGAGGAACGGACCTCACGCCGACTCCGATAGATCGTTGAACTCGGTATGACCGACGTGTTCAGGCGACGTTTTAACATTTTTTTGCTCGAGTATGCGGACATTCCTTTTCCAGCAAATGAAATATTGCGAGCAAGAATGATGAACGCAATATGAATATCGCACGAAATATATATATCGCACATGCCACGAATAAATGACTTTCCTCGCAGGGTCGTGTGTCAAGGGGGGAAACAGGTTCCTGGGCGAGCTATATTTTTGCGCGAGATATAAATCGAAACCTGACGTCAATAGAAATTATCGAAGTGAAATCAGTTACGTTGTAGGTTTGTTCTTTTTAGTTAAACTTTTTAGATCCGTTTCTACCAGTATAATTTAATCTTAACTCGGTTTAACTAATTCTTCATCTTTTTCTAGTTTTAAAAAATCAGAAACAGATGAAAAGTAAGTTGAAGCGAGATTAAAATCTAATCTACATTGATAGGAACAAGTTTATTATAGGCACGGTTTATTTTTATTCATTTTCTTCACATTAAAAAAAAAATAAAAATTACCAGCAACAGGATTTTCTAACGTTTTATCGATGATTTTCGTTATTATTAATTTATAATAGCGTTGATAGGTTTGTTCGTGTTGTTTGAAATCCCGAAAAAGTACTTTACAGTTAAAAAGAGATAAATATATATTTAGATGTTGAAAAGAGAGAGAGAGAGAACGAAGATGCTAAGTGCAAAAAATGCAAGCAACGAGAACAGACTAAATGATGATGTATTCTTTTAGATCTAAAATTTTGATTGGATGATCTAAAAGAATATACCAATAACAGCATTTACTTAACTGAATCCACTAAATGCGCCCATTAGCCCGGATTTACAATAAGTTTTGAGACTTTTAAGCCATAAGAAATGGACAAATCATAGGCCGGTATTCATAGTCTAGTCTTATTTCAAGACTGTCTTAAGTAATGTCTTAAGACGTTAATGTAGCCTTCTGATTGGTTCGTGACTTTTTAAGATCGTACTTAAGATGGTCTTGTATATAAGATCTGACAATGAATGCCAGCCATAGTCGATTATTCTCCTCGCATTCGACTACAATTGGTTAATTTCTGGCTGCGGTTCACTATAATTGACATTCATTTCATTCTTGTTGTTTATTAAATGTTAAAAAAGGGCAAATAATATTCGCGAGCTTTGTAAGTCCAAATGGAACGCTCAATAGACATTTGTTTACATTAAATAAAAATTTATTAACAAATTGTTAACAAATTTAAATATCATTTTTTTTATCCAATTGGTACTATCTAAATAAATATTCATTAAAATTTTACAAATTTTTTTTCAGTATAAAAATTTAAAAAGAATTGAAATTAAAGTAATTTACATTGATAAAGCAAGTATAAATAGAAAGCACGTCGAATATTTGAAATCGTTCGCAGTCCCCTACGGCGACGGCCCTGGAAATTGGGTAGCTGATTCGACCAGCGTCGTAGAACGAGAGGCGGAAGTGACGCTCATGTTCGTTACGTTTACATTTGTTCCCGACGTCGCGTTGTGCGGAGCCATTACCCTCGTCCGCGCTAAAGCATCGTGCCATATTCCCACTCGCGCCCTGAAATTGACCGTGTTCTCGTAGTTTTAAGTGAAATATTATGAGAGTGAAGACCGAAATGGACGACGACGAAAAGGGGTAAGTAGATTACTCGGGGAGGCCCGGTATCGCGGACAACATATCGCGCCCCCCTCGCCGTCCTTCACGCTCCCATGCCTCCCATATTCGGCGGGGCTATCATCGTTCCCGTTGTTGCTGCCGCTCGCGATTTGCGCATCGCAATCGCGAGAAATGATTTTCCTTCCTCGAGCTTTTCTGCGTTTCATCATCGTTCTGTCTTCGCATTCTCGAATTTCATCCCTTGACGACGTGGAACGTTACTGTTGTAGACAGTGGATGATGCTTCGATACGCTAGCGGTTAATTCTCCATCGAATTTTTCCTTTTTGGCGATGACGACGACGACGAGACGCGCGACTCCTCGCTTTGCCGCGAGGTTCGCCGGTTGACTCCCCACGTAATTCGCGTTGTTTGGCTGACTTCGAATCTCAGGATCTGTAAAAATTCGGGATTCCCGCTCCCTCCCTCACATCTTTCACACGTCCCCCATACACCGCCCGCGCATTCTTTTATGGCAACGCACGAGAGCAGTGCGCGAAAGCGTTTCGCGTTCTTAGGCCGGTTTCTCTCTCTCTCTCTCTCTCTCTCTCTCTCTCTCTCTCTCTCTCTCTCTCTCTTTCTTTCTCTCTCTTTCTCTCTCTCTCTTTCTCTATTTTTACGCTCCAATTCTCGATCGAACCCGCTCCGCTCGTCTGGAGAATCCCTTGGCCGCTGGTGCTTTGAGCTTTCGCGCCGGTCGAAAGCACGCGGAGTAACGAGAGCACTCGTTGAGTCGTTGCGTGGATACTCACGATAAGACGGAATGGCGTGTTTGAGTTTTTAAAACGATGGCTAAGGAGAATGGCGTTGTTGGATATATTATCAATTGATTCCGATATTCCTGAGCATATCACCGACTGCCGGCATATTTATGCTTCGTATGATTCAGCAAGTTTTATCTTTTTGGAATATAACCACTCCTCCTTTTCTTCGAATCCGATCTCAATATGTCTCTCTTGAATTAGTTATTTTAGAATGCAATATAAAAAAAATTATGCAATACATAAAATTATGCTTATTATTCATGAATATTTAAACAAAAGTATTAGGTTTTTTTTTATCATTGAATAATTATAAAAAGGATAAAATTGTCAATTATATTCCCTTTTTGGGGGATTTAGAAATTATTTTTAAATTATAATAAATATAAATCTTTGCATCTATAGATTATATAATTATCCTGTTTATTATGCAATATTAATTAAAGTATCAAAATGATTTAATATGCTTGAAAATTGAGAAAATGTACATTAGTGTACATTTATTACATGTGCTATTAATTACAAGTTAATAACATTTTTGGAAACTTTGAAACAGTTTTGCGATTTCTTTATCCAAAAATATTTTCCTTTATATATTATTATTGCAAAGAATAAAAATGAAAATTGAAGAACTAGTATAACTCATGCTTTAAGAATATCATCAAGTAGTTTTCCAATAAAGATAAGCATTCAAGTAGATTTAAGATCCCCCCCCCCCCACAGTGACATACGTTATTTATCTATTTTGAAAATCATATATCGAATATATCGAATAAATATATTAATGATACACTGAAGTGATGTTCTATCACATTTTGTTACAGAAAATTGTTCGTTGGTGGGTTATCATGGGAGACAACCCAAGAAAATCTCCAACGTTACTTCGGTCGTTATGGAGAGGTTATCGATTGCGTTGTTATGAAAAACAGTGAATCTGGACGTAGTCGTGGGTTTGGATTTGTAACATTTAGCGATCCTGCTAATGTTTCTTTGGTTCTTCAAAATGGTCCTCATCAACTTGACGGACGTACAGTATGTATTTTAATATTACTTAATATCATAAATATGACTTTCTGCAAACTTTTTGAATAAGATTGCAGAATCTTGTTTAGAAAGTTTGCAAAAAGTCATATTTATTGATGCATATGTTTATGATTCCACAAAACACAGTCTTGTGTACTACAATATTTTGTATTCTCCTACCTAAAATTTTTTATGATTTATGATTTTCGATTACGAATTGACTACTTTTATATGAAGCCACATTTTACTCTTATATTTAATGACGTTTTATTTTTCTAAAATTAAGGATTCAAACATTACATAATGATCTTGTATACATAAAAGTTACAGGAAGCATATCTTGTTAATGTTTTTTGTATTACAGATTGATCCAAAACCATGTAATCCACGCACTCTTCAAAAACCAAAGCGCAGTGGTGGTTTTCCGAAAGTCTTTCTTGGTGGCTTGCCAAGTAACGTTACGGAGACTGATTTAAGATCTTATTTTACTCGCTTTGGTAAAGTCATGGAAGTGGTCATAATGTATGATCAGGAGAAGAAAAAATCAAGAGGTGAGTTGATTTTTATATCAGGATATACTCATAAATTGATGCATTGTGTTTGATGGTTTTCATGGCGGCGTTTTTATTAGCGTTGCATATTTTATTATTTCTTTTTTTTGTAAAAAAATCATATGTTTTGCTAATTTAAAAAGAACATTTTTAATTTATATGTGTTACAAACTTAAAGAAAGTTGTGGAAACTGTTGAAATGTGTATCGAAACGAGAGAGTAAATTATATTTTTATTACGATAATAATTATAGTCAGAATTTTTGAAAAATATTTTTTTATTATATTATAATAAAAGGGAAAAAATGAAAAAGATGAAATGTCTAATATTGAAAGTGATTTTATAAAAACAAGTGTTTTCGGATCAAAAATTCTGATAACTACATTGCACTCCACCTCATGTACAGTAAAATTTGGTATAAGATTAATGAGAATTAATTTGTATATTCTTAATCTAGCGCAGTTTATATTAATTGTTATAAGATTTTAAAGTTATATTTAAATTTATCCAATATTGCGCAATTATTACATATATTCTGATTTATGTCGTGTAATATATTTTTCCTTTTTCGTTATTACGTTACACATATATTGCGGTATTTTATATTAAATTAAATACAGTTTATAAATAATGCGTTTTTGGCTAAGTTTTATTAAGTATAAGATTTTGTCAAATTATGCTACTGTACATACATAGCTTAAGTTTGCTATGTAATTAAGAAGAAATCTTACAAGTTCCAATTTTTTATTAGATATTATGTATTAGAAATCTTATCGAATAATTCATTTATGTAATTTTTTATCCATAATTATGTATTTTTTGTTCATAATTATAATCTTATTTATATTAAACTTATATAAAAATGATTTTGTAAAATGGATAATAACGTATATTAAAAAACTGTTAGTCTAGTAGATAATAATATTGAACTAAGTAACAATTGAATATTTAGAAACTATTGGCTAAGCATCATTGCTATGCTTACAAATAAGGTTGTGACTAAAATAACTTAAAATGCGTTTCATTTGACGCTCATAATGCTCGCGATCATCATTTGTCTTTGTTTAACAAACTTTGTTTAATAAACAGTAAGAATGAAATGATTCCATGAGCATTGCAAACTTTAAGTGGAACGCAGTCTTAGTAAATCCAATTAGGTACAAGCATTTCTCGATTATTTAGAAACATTTTTCTGTAAAGACTGATAGGCTATGGAAACTGGGTGGTTAACAAGTTATGTAATAATGTTGTTTTTTTAAATGTAGATTAACTTTAATCTCAGTTTAACTTGTTCTTTTTCGAACTAGAAAAAGGTGAAGAATAAATTGAATCGAGATTGAAGTTAATTTATATTGGTAGAAACGGACATAAGGCTTGTACGCCTTCTTTTACATTAAAATGAAATATCCTACTTCTGAAGAAAACTTCTTATAAAGTCAGCCATTAATGTTGTAAAAAAAGCAAGACAAGTTTTTAAAAATCTTTTAAAACCATCCAATAACATGGAAATATTTATTAATGTGAAGTATTTATTGTTTAAGAGAGGATTCTCCTGCTGTTTTAAGACAATTTTTAAGAATTTAAAAAATTATTGGATTGACTTAAAATTTATATGGTCTATTTATCTATTTAAAAGTACAAAAAATTTTTAAATTAAATTTGAGCGATCTAATTTGCAATTATTAAATAAAAGATAGCCAACCATTCGAGGGCGCTATGTCGATACGACTCCGGATCTCTCATTGCTTTGAAATAAAAATATGAAAAAGTTTGTTTAATATGGGTGCAGTTTTCGCTCGTAATAAAATAAAATCAACAAAGTCACATTTTGAAAAATAACAACTTTATAAAAAAGATATTAAAAGTCAAAAATATTTTTAACTAAAAAGAAAATAGAAAAAAATAAATATCCACAATTTTGTCCAAGGTAGGGGCGAAAACTACATATATACCTATACGTACTGTATGTCATGTTAAAATTTCAAGTTATGCGGTTAAGTTGAGAAAAGTAGGTTAAGTTGAAAAAAGTAAGTTTGAAAAAATTACGTTTAAAGTTTTATATATACTTTTTATATTGATAGTAACAAATTATAGATAGTAATGGCAATAGGTAGTATGGCTGTTCTGGTCATGCGATTCAATAACAATATTTCGAATCACGTGCTTTTCATATCGCTTCTCCATTATTTGTTTGTACACTTCTCTCTCTTCTAAAACTTCACAGAAATATTCCTAAATATATATTTTTTGAAAAAACCAAAAACTAACAAAATAGTTTTTTTAAACAGATTCCCTCCCTTAATATTTCTCCTACATATATTATAATGCATCATATATAATAATCATAATCTCTTTATTGCACATTATATTATAAAATAAAATTTATACAGTTTATAAGAAATACAGATAGGGGCGTGTGCTATAAATCTAAGAAGAAAATTTTAAGGTTTAATATTATCACTATTAAAATTGTTACTATTATTTGCGGTTGTTTAACTTAAACTTTTAGATACAGTCCGTCCAATTTAAATATAATATTTTATATTATACATATATTATACATATATTAATTTAGATTATATATAGAGAGAGTAATAATTACAATCAGTTGCGTAATAGTATTGGCATTCACGCTCCTGAATAGTCACCACAGTCATATTGAATCGTACTTGCGATGTCAGAAGCAAGAAATGACGTTAATTTTTATTACGTGCCATTTATAAACAATTTGGATGAAACAAAATGATGAGATTATTTTAAAACATGGACGAAAACTTATCCCCCTGATAATAAATAATCATCAAAAATAATAAAAGAAACGTGTAAGTGCAAATAAGCTACGTATGCGCATTGAATAAAAGCATGTGCTTTTTTATAATTTATTAATTGTCAGAGTTGCATTCTAAAATTCAACTTTGTCAACTCGAGTATCATTTTGGACCTTGTTGGTCACCAAATGTTGAATAAAGATAAAGGATACTTGGAGTTGACAGAGTCAAGTTTTGGAAAATATCCCAGGAAGGATAAGCACAGTTTTCGTCTATTTTTTTACAAATGTTTTAAAGCAATTTCATAATTTTGTTTTATCCAAATTGTCTTTATTTATAAATGACACGTCATAAAAATTAATGTTAAGTGTCATTTCTCGCTTCTGACGTCACAAGTACGATTCAATATGACTGTAATGACTATTCAGGAGAACCTTAATCAATATAGATAAGAAATAAATAATAATTACTTATAAATATAAATAATATTCACTAAGATAAATAAATATTCATTAATTTTTGATCTTACAAATTTAATTTTATGATAAACAAAGTTAGTATGAATAATTTTTAAATCGAATTGTAAGCATAATAAATAAAGTACTGATTTTTATACCTAATGCAATATTGTAATTTTTTGTACTTTTTATAATATTAAAATATTTTGCATTCGAAGTATTTCATAAAAAGTCACAACAGCTTAAAGCGGTGTCTACAATAAAGTAATAAGCTTTAAGTCGTAAGAAATTGACTAATTATAGTTTATTTTCTTGACATTCGACCATGATTGATCAATTTTTTATGGCTTAAGACTCATTATTCTATTGTAAACACCGTTTAATGTTATATTGCGATAAATTTATTGCAACATGAGAGATGTGCTCAGCCAATAGTCATGTAGCACTATAATCTCTCTTTCTTAGTTCCTACTGCCTGCCTCTTAGTATATGGTCTTTTTTTTTGAGGAAATTGTCAATGCATTAAATAAATTAGTAGTTCTAATGGACTTTGAATGGACTATTGATTTTGATTTATTAAATCTTGTATCATAAAAATCATGACCATGAATTACCATGAATTTACATTGCGCAATATAAAAAGCGATTATTTTATTAATTTACTAATGTAAATGACAAAATCTATTTAATAAGTATTGTAAGATTGGATGTTGTAAGTTGCTTTTTGGGGTTTTGGATGCATATTTTATGCATTGTATTGTAAAAACTGTTTTCTCGTACTGTTATGGCGAGCATTTTTTGATTGTACTCTCACGTTTGGACGACAGGATTTGGCTTTCTCAGCTTTGAGGATGAAGAAGCGGTGGACCGTTGTGTCGCAGAACATTTTGTCAACCTGAATGGAAAGCAGGTATAACACGTCAATACACGTCAATCACCATATCACTGTGTGACCTTATGCAAAAGATAGAAAATAAGTATATGTTAATATTGTTCTCCCTTGAGGCTACTAAGATTATATAGAAATTTTAGTCACATAAATTATTTATTAATACGAACATTAATATATATGTATATATATATATATATATATACGTATATATATAATATATACGTATATTAGTCTATACATAGAATTGGGGATAGAATTAAATTAATTTTATTAGAATTAAATTAATTTGAATAGTATTAAGTGTAATAAATATTTTTAAATATTTATATATAAGTATTACGCTAAAATGTGTTCGTTTACAATAAGTCCAATCAATGAATCTCTATTTTATAATTAGAGTTAAATATTATTTTTATATAGTACAAGCGTTAGTGCAGAGTATCAAAGAATCGTGAGAGTATCAGAGTGTTAATCTAAAATATGCAATAATTTGTATAAAAGTAATAGTAGATGATAAATTCCTATATCATTTTTTTCCAAAAATTAATTTAATAATTGATACAAATATGAAACTTTATTATTTTTGTTAAAAAAAGAGAATATACATTTGTGTGATATCTGTTTATTTCAGGTTGAGATTAAAAGAGCTGAACCGCGGGACTCATCGAGCAAAATGAATGATAGTCATCAGGGTCAATGGGGCCCACCTCAACAAGGTGGCCCGCCAATGGGAATGGCCGGAAATATGGGGCCTATGGGTGGACCAAATGGTCAGATGGGTGGACCTATGATGGGTGGACCCATGGGTCCGCCTGGTAATATGATGCAACAATATCAGGGCTGGGGTACCAGTCCTCAAACTGGTGGATATGCGGGATATAGCACCCAGTACAATGCTCAGGGTTGGGGCGCACCACCAGGACCGCCCCAGCAGCAGCAAATCCCGCCGCCGCCACCGCATCAATGGGGTAGTAGCTATAATGTTCAACCTGCTGCAGCTACCCAAGGTTATGGAAGTTATGGTGAGTTCGGATATAATTCCGAAAAGTTACATTTTCTATTCACTGTTTATTAGCAAATATCAATCGGGGTCTTGAATCGATTGCGACATGTATGAGACAGTTTTAATGTAATTTAACAGATTTTGCTCAATATTAATAACTTATTTACTGAAGTATGTAAATGTGAAAAAAATTTGGCATTATACATAAAAAAAGCGTTCTTTCTCTCTTATCAATCTTTTATTAATTATATTGTTAATGTAAAATATTAACTGATATATAGCTGATATTTAACTAGCAAAATGAGATTTAAAAAAAAAATTTATTATTGAGCAATAGAAATTGACAAATTATCGAATGGATTACTGTACCATATTATTTGTACAGGGTACATGATGGTGAACGACGTTGATATAATTAATGTACTGGAGAAATAAATTTTATAAAAATATTGTTAACATTTATACATGCACTTACATCATCAGCATTAGAAAGCATTCGAAAGTATTTAATCAGAATAATTTGTCTAAAATTATTGAAATCTTGCTAAAGTATCAACTTCGTTTATACTATATATTTTAGATAATGATCAAATTTTACTTAAATAAATATCAACTTTAATCCTGTTCCTGTCCCCTTCCATCCTGCTTAGAGAGATTAAAGGAAGACACAGAAAACATAACATAAGAAATCTATAAATCACAATATAATATGATCTACTTTTACGGTGCCCCCTGGAGATTTTCAGAAAGATTTTAGAAAAAATATGAGGTTTTAATGTAAAGAAAGTTAAAACAGAAAGTAATTATGTCAGCCCAGACTTGTATGTTTTGTTTATTATTATTATATAGAAAGCAGATTGTATAATTTCAATGTAACGTAAAAAGAGAAAATATTAGTTTTATAAATATTCTTAGAAATAACTTATTTTCCTTAATTTTTAATTTTTCTAAGTCTATAATGTAAATATAACAAAAATCTGTCATATATGTACAGGAATGTGATATACAGCACCCAACTCTTAAGATGGGTCGGGGGGCCACATTGGGAACGGAGAATGGATCAAAGGAAACAAAAAATTCTTATACTATTTTGAGATACTCGCTGTAGTTTTCGAATTAGAAAAGGAAACGTAAGCCAATATGCGGTTAAGCTGCGCAAATTCGTAGGACGGCTCACACTCGAGCGGCGATGAAGCGCCCTTCCCTCTCCCTGCGCGCCGCCACTCGAGTGTGGACCTTAGACGTTTCCTTTTCTAAATCGAAAACTACAGCGAGTATCTCAAAATGGTATAAGAATTTTTTATTCCCTTTGATCCATTCTCCACCCCCAATGTGTTCCCGACCATCTTAAGAGTCACTCTGTATATGCATGTATACAGTATGATATATGTACATATATTTATACAGGATGTCTCAAAATTTGTGATACTCAAAATACTACAAAAAAGTTTTAAAAAAAATTTAGTAAAAAGATTATGTGTAAGTTTTTATTTTAAGCAATAATTTATAATAATAAGGTTTTAAATATGATCAATTACGGACAACGTGTACACGGCTACCTGTCCAGGAATCGTGTATGCGGCAGTATTAGTAAGCTCACTTCAGCGTTTAAACGTAGTCCGCCTAAATGTTTTGTCTGTAATTGGCTATATTTATAAAGCCTTATTATTCCATTAATTATTGCTTAAAATAAAAATTTATAAATAATTTTTTTTCTTAATTTTTTGAAAATTTTCGTCTTATAGACTATAAGATGAAAATTTTCGTCTATAAGATTTTAATTCGCGAATTTTGGGACGCTCTGTACATTATATATATATATATATATGTTTATATATATATATATATACGTACATAAAATGTTATAAACATTTTATATATGATAAGTTATTTAAAATTTTTATATAAATTTTATATACATATAATATTTGTATATTAGTAACTATTATATGGTACTATATGCAAATGTAACTATTATATAGTAAAATATATAAATATAATTACGACAATTTTGTTTAAATATCTCAAATATTGTAAATAAAACTTTAACGCTTGGTTTGGATTGACATAATACATATATGTTTCAAATATATGCGTATTTAAAATATTGTTTCTTCATAATCTTGCTTCATAATCTTATTTGTAGATTTTTATGCTTGATTCTCTTCAAGTTTAATTCTTTTCATATCTTTTTTTGTTATTTAAGACTTCTACTTATTCATTGTAGTCATGAGGTTTGTTCTTTATAGATAAACTAGCAATTGCATTCAACAGACAAAATAGTTCAGTTATTCTTTAATATGATTGGTTCTTACACTTAGTTTTTTATTGGATCTAAATGTAAACCAATCATAATAAAGAATCACTGAATGGCTTTGTATTTTGAACGCAATCAGTGTACATTTGTGTACTTAAAATGAGACACACACACACACACACACACACACACACACACACACACAGAGGTATCCAAAAAAAAAATATATATATATATATATATATACACAGGGTGTCTGGAAATAATCGCTAAATATTTCATGGGCAAGTAGAGAGGACTAAACTGAATCGAAAAGTTCTCTATCATTTTGCAATTTTCGCAATAGTTAATAAGATATTAATTACTAAAAATTGCCAAATATTAGTTTTGAATAATTTTTTACTCAAATATTATTAACTTTACAAAAAAATTGCAAGAGATAAAAATCATTAATTTTCTTCTCATAAAGTTCTGAGAATTTTTTAAGAATTTTTTCAGAATTTTTTAATACGTATTTTTTCATGTCGGTAAAAATGAGAAAATGCAGTACTAAAAAGTTGATAAAAAATTTTGAAAAAATTCTTAGAACTTTAGAGAAGAAAATCAATAATTTTTAGCTTTTCTATAAAGTTGATAGTATTGAGTAAAAAATTATTCAAGACCAATATTTGGCAATTAATATCTTGTTAACTATTGCGAAAATTGCAAAATGATAGAGGACTTTTCGACTCAGATTAGTCCTCTTTACCTGTCCATGAAATATTTGGCGATTATTTCCAGACATCCTGTATATATATATATATATATATATATATGTATATATGTATATATTTGAAGTTTGGCAGAAACGAGGTAGAAAGCAATTCAATTAGAAAGAATAGGACTGTTTGTATTCTATAGTTAAATAATGGAACTATTCATATACATGTATTTAAAATGAAATTGATGAAACACTTGTTGTCGCTATACTGGACTGCACTAAAATTTTCTATCTTGTTTTTACAAAATTTCAAATATATAGATTTGCAAAGTGAGAAGTAACGCGTTACTTATAACGTCATTTATGTTATTGTTACTTTTTTTTCTATAACGATCGTTATTTTTTTCTGTTTGTGACGGTAACATCATTATATTTTTATAGTAACAAATTTAACCGTTTTATAATTATTTTAATTCCTTATTATTTTTATATTCAGTAGATCGCATTATTTTTGTATTAGATACAAATATATATATTTGATTGTGTAATGGTAGAAGCAAGAAAGTACATATCAAAAATTCTTACAAAATATATTGAAATGATTATTTTTCAATAAAACAATATTTCCATTTGATAAAACATACTTGTGAAATATATGATAAAAATTCTTTTATTTTAGAATAAAATAAAATATTTATTTCAATTCGATAAAGCTATCATATAGTTTGTTTCTTTTTTCGGTTTATACATATACATATATATATATATATAGACACAATTCAATTATTTATTATTGAAACTCAAAAGATAATTTTGATATATTTTACAAATCTATTGTCTCAAATAAATGTTAGTTTTACAAATTATTTATATTTTAAGGCTCAAAAGGCATGATGAATTAACTCACACACATTTGCACTTTATTCGTGATACAGATTCATATCTGTACTCTTCTTCACATTTTGTCATGTTAGAAAAAATATTTTACCATAAGACTTTTTTTGAGCTTATTTCTTACGAACATACGAAAGTTACGAGCCACATTTTACAATTTGTTCTTTAAAACATAATAAATAAATTATCCGCATCTCATTATATTATGTGCGGAATAAAATTTAATTTTGTATTTTTTTTTTCAAAAAATTGCTTTATAGTAGGTTATTGTGACAATTCTTTTGATGATAAATAACTTTATGATTTTCTCAATATTTCTACTGTGTTTCCTATCGATCTTTAATGTATTTTGCAAGAATTTTTTAAAATTTATTTTCTCGTTTTTTTTTTGACATCACAATTTAAAATAACCGCAGAAGTAAGAAATGAATAGACAGAAGTCTTAAATCTAAATTTTTACACAGATTCTGTTTTTATACTAAAATAATATTCTTACTCTCCACTTATTTCTAACACTAAATTATCTTAAAGCACCAATTGCTATATTAAAAATACGATGCTATCTCTAATATGCATAGAGATAGCGAATACTAACATTGAGTATGATAACATGTTACATGCTTACATTTCATGATAACAAATGTCACATTCGTGTATTATAAAAGTATTATAGAGAAGCTACCTATACTATGTTGTAATCTATACGATGTTGTATACACATGTTTAATAATATTTTCTATAAGAGCAACTTTCCATAGGATAGTTCAGGCAAATATGCTGTACAATCATTAGAACATTAGTATATCGAAATATGTAGAAGAATTATTTTTTTTATTATACATATATAGACTTTATCTATGTAATAATAAGGAAGATTAAAATTAAAACATAAAAATATTAGTAAAACAAATTTTATTTTATAATATTTATATTATTTAAAAGAGTGTTTTTGTTAAGCATCTCAGAAAAGATGTCCAATTTGTCTGTTAAGGAAATATGCTCTTTTGTAAAAAATTAGAAAAAGGATAAAAAATTGATTAAATCATATAATAAAATATCACCTACATAGAAATTAAACTTTATTTTATTTGTAACAAAATTAAAATTTTTAATTTTTAATTAAATTAAAGATTAAAAACTAACTTATTTTTAATCTTTTGAAAAAGTATTTATTATAATTACTATTAAAAAAATAAAGTTTTAATATTTCGTCTTACAATATTTTTTTGAAAAAATATTTTATTGTTTTTTATAGAATTTTTTTTTGTTTTTTTCCATTTGTTATAAAGAGGAAAATGCATTTTATGTAAATTTTAATTGTGTTGATTTTATATATTTAAAAGTTATAAAAGTTTAACAGTTTATAAAATACTAGATATATTTAGAAAACGTATAAAATATATATGTACAAATCAACATATGCTATCTAATAAATACTTTCTTTGTTAAACACTAAATTATCTTCAGAAGAAGAAGAAGAAATTGATATTTATTAAAACTAATATAATAATAATAATAAAGAGGCTTATTTAAATCAAGTTACTGGGACGTATTTATAAATTGAAAGGGAAAATGCCTCATCCAATAATTTCAATGATGCACTTTGAATTTGATAAAATTCACGCATATATAAAATACTTTATTTTATTTGTTGTCAATTTTTACTTCAGCACTTCAAAATAGAAAGTTAAATGAAATTTATCAATATATGTTTGCGAAGTGGTTGCAACATTGTTCCTCTTAACTTTTTAGACGTGTTGAGATGCGTATGCTTAGATAGATATTTGTTTATTTCTCCAGTTTACAAAATATAAGAAGTCTGATGTATTCTCCACTGAAGTATATTTGCCTAAATTATCCTATATAATTATTGTTATCGCCTATCTTTGCTTTTAATTCTTCCTTTTCTTCTTCCATGCTATTTATTAAGAGAACCAAGCATGAATGTTCATATCGCCGAAGAGGCGTTCTTAACATTAAAGAAATAGAGACAGCTTTATATTTGTAACAAATTGGAGAAAAACAATATTAATATAAATTAAACAAAGTGATAAGAAAGATGATGTGAGCTATGACATGCGGTCGGTGACACGTGTTTTGTGTGGTTGATGATCGCAGGTGGGCCGGCGGCGGCCGCTTCAGGGGGCTACGGGCCCACGGCGGGTACTGGCGGGGCTGCGGGAGGCGGGCCTGGGGGCTCTTGGAGCTCCTGGAACATGCCACAGAATGGGCCTCCTCCTGGGACCCAGCCCCCACCCCAGCCCCCTCAGCCTAACTCCTCGCAGCCCAACTCCAACTCGAACCCCTCTGGCCCGCAGGGTGAGTCTTCAAGCTCAAGTCAAACAAACTTTCCTCTTTCCACCCTTTGGCATCGCAATTAGTTCCATTTTGACCTAATTCTGCGCCTAGCTACAGCAATGTAATTTCTTATACTAGCTTAATTTTATATGTCCAGTCGGGAGAATTAACTCTTTGAGTACGGAGCACTTACAAGCTGAACGTTCTTTATGGATGCACTTGCTGTTCGCGACTGTGATCGGAATATGTATTTTGTTTACAATGAAAATATAAAGGAGACATCGCCGAATATGAGTCCATAGCCACGCAGATGACTTTCACCGAACACATATTTGAGTGCATAGGCCACGCCAATGATTTTCGTCGAACTTATATATAAATCCGTAGACCACCGATGTTTTGTTGAATATATATAGTTTTATTGTACTCAAAGAGTTGATACTTTCAACACATAGAATGTTTCTCTTTTTGTATTTGATGTATGCACTTCCTCCAATTCTTATAACCAATTTTGTTAACTGCGATATTTTCATCTGATAGTACATGAATGTTAACAATTTGATTAACAATTTAATAATGAGACAATTTCTAATATTCTGCTTGATGAATTTTTATAACATTATATTTATATTAACATTTTTATAGTTGTAAGATTTTAACAATAATCCAACGAAATATAAAGGGCTAATAAGAGTCAAAAACAAATTATATTTCGTTGGATTTTAAACATTAAGAGTCTTGTTCAAGTTTTTTATTTTAACAATAATTCTGCTTTTAAAAAGAAAATAAAAGGTGATAAAATTTAAAATATATACATATATAATTGAATGAAATATATACTAATTATTTTTGTACAGATTATAAATACATATGTAAAATATAAATCTTAATAAAAAATTGTTTAACACATTGTTTGAGTTTCTAATAATAATTAATATACGTTACAAATTTGATACGTTTGACATACCTTGTGATAACTATTACGATGAAGATTGAAGGAAGTAAAATAAAATTGGTATTGTGTTAACATTATTAAACTTAAAAAGACTTGTATTGTATTATATTCACAACGAGTGTATAGATCTAAAAAATTTCAACTTTTTTATTTAAGTAATTTTATCAAAGATAGAAAAATTTATAAAAAATATATGTGTGTGTGTGTGTGTGTGTGTGTGTGTATGTATGTATGTATGTATGCATGTATGTATGTATGTATGTATGTATATATGTATGTATGTATGTATATGTGTGCGTGTATGTATTTATGTTATATACATTTATATTTTTCCTGCATACGTATATATGTATATTTATATACATGTGTGTGCATACATGCGCGCGTGTGCGCGCGCGTGTGTGTGTGTGTGTGCAAGTACAGAAAACAGCATTATATAAATACTAGTTTTTGCTTGAAGTTGAATTGAATGAAAATAATTGAATAGCTATATACTCGTTGCATATTGCTCATTCTTTGGATTGAAAGTAATGCTTGCTGTACGCTTGACGCACTGCCACTTGCCTAGCTATTCTGGTCCCATCATCTATTTTATTATTTCATATTTTATTCACTACACGATGTTCTAGATCACGTCTCGAGCATTAGAAACGATAATTTCTGAACCGTAACGTCAAATTATAATTCTTTTTATTTAAAAATCCTCGTGTATCCTAGATATTCCTTTCCTTTGCAAATTTTTTATTGTATTTTGTTAGTCTGTTTTTTTCTGAATTCCTTTTATACTTAAATTCTCGAAAAGCATGTACCCTGCCAGTACCCATTTATCGGGTTGTTTAACCATTTATGATTGAAAGTTATATATACATATATTGCATACTATTATACATAACAGATTTAGAATAGATTCTCGAAAGATATTTTTATCCCAAGTTTTGAGAGCATGTTATCATTTTTTTGTAACTTAGAAATAATAAGAATAATCACTTTACAAACATTGAAAGTTAATTAAAAAAATTAATGTTTTATGACAATTTGTGATGCAGGATAATATGCTGTACTCTCTCCTTCTGTTTCCTTTTATCGCCTATTTAATTAATGACGAATTGATGTCTCTATTGACAATGAAAAATGTGATCCGTTGTAAAAAATATACAATAATAATCAGCTTTTTTTTGCGTTTGTAAGTTATACAAATTTAGAAAGAAAATAGAAGTTATACTGACATCAATTCGTCTTTAAGATCCTGAGATCAGTATAGCATTTTTTATATCTTTGCTTGTGTGTAATAAATGTATGTCTATTTAGTGCTTTTTATTGTTAATGTACACATTTCATATTTATCTGTAACTATAATGAATCTATAATTGATGTCAATTCATTATTTATAAACATGAGATATTTGTATATATGAATATTTTTATAATATTTGTTTAAAGTAATTTTTTCAGTCTGTAAATGATAATTCTGAGCAAAGATGCAATGAAATGTGAGATATATTTAAGATGTTAAAAAAGCTTGTTCATACATTTATTATTATTGTAGATGATTGTAATAGTTATTTGATATTAAATGCATGATTATATAGCAGTTACCTCGAGTATATGATTTACTTATCTTTAGAGTTGTGCTTTTATAATAAGAAATATATATTTTATAAGTTGTTTGAAATATTTTTGATATAGTTATAATTTATTATTGTGTAGATCTATTTTTTATATAAAGATCTTTATTGAAAGATAAATTAATCGCATTGTACATCAATACAGGAATACTGATCTCATTATCTTGATTTTGTGATAGAGATTTAAATGTAAATTAATTTTATAATTCTTTAAATACTATAGGTGCAAATTTTTTTTATACGCAAATGTTAGAATAGAATTTGTTTGCAGTATTTATGAAAATGATTGAACAATATAATAGTGTCTCATTAATTTTTTGTTTTATTTAAAAAATATACAATATATAATATTATATTTATATTGTACTTATAATATGGTTTATATATATGTATATACATATATGTATAATAATATATTATAAGTGCGATTAAATACAATATTAAAAAAAATTTGATAGTAGAGGAGAATGGTTAAAACTTTCTTAAATAGAAAGCTATTACTGCTATAATATTCTTTTTTACAATCTATTATACAAGCGATAAAATAATAGTTTTTATTATATTATTTAAAAAGTATCAAAAATCTATTTTTGTTATATAGCGAAAATATTTGATCATTTATGTCTTAATATCTTTTCTCATTTTTTCAATATTGAAAAATATAAGAAAAGAAAGAACTTTGTTATATATTCTTAATTATTATTATTATATTATTTTATATATAGAAATAATAATTTATGTATATATCACTTTTATGATTTAGTTCTTTGAAATATAATATTTAGATAGTATAAAGTAGAGTATTGTCTAAATGTATGTCGCAAATTATTAGTTTTAATAATTTTTTAAGCATATTATGTTTAATTTTACTTTTTTTTACGTTTATTTATAATCCGTTAGAATGAAATGACTTAATATTATGTACAAATGTTGCAGGTGACATGTATTCGCGGCAAAATACTGGTTCAGGTGCACCAGGATCTAGCAGCAGTTCAGCCAAGACTCCAGATTATACTGGATATTCTGCATACAGTAATTACGCTGATACTTCTTATCCTCAGCGTTCGTATCAAGGAGGAGAAAATAGTCAAGGTGGGTACGCAGCAAGCGCTCCTAAACCCGGCCAGCAAGGCTTCGATTTTAAAGAGTGGCCCACCTCATGACCATTTTAATTGACTCGAGTTGGAGAGATGCGCTGAATGGCTTGGCCTTGCTCGTGGGTTATTTCTTCAAATTCAGACTAAACTATATATTGATCGTAAAATCTGCGTTATGACATGAGACATTCTTTGTCGATTCACGTTTCTGTATGCATTAAAAATGCTATTTAGGAAAAGATACTTGTCGTTTAAGGAATTTGGCACTATGTAATGTATTTTTGTAGAAGCCACAAATTAGAGATACAATATTAGTTATACAGTAAAATGCTCGCTAAAAAAGTCGCTAAGATTTGCAGGCAAACGACAGAAAACGGAATGTCTCTTGTTTACGCCGGCATGTTGTTCGCGAGCGGTCGATTAGCATATAGATATCTTTTTTTTTTTTTACTATTGAAACACATCTTGTGTTTCAAACAAAAAAGTTTGGCAAACGGAAACATCAAAAAAGATGTTTAGACTTTTATCAGATATTGATTTTTTTATTGATCGCTCGCGAGAACGGCATATAATCTTTTCAGATAAAAAATATAAATTAAATAATTAAGTGTTAAATAAAATACACAAATTGACAGTGTTAGAATACACACCCATGAGGCAAGTGAAGTTTGTATGGCACTGGGATAGACGAAAGGAAGCGTGTTAACAAATTGTAAAAATACATAATGAGCTAAAAAAAATTCTAAGGAGGAGATTCTAAAATGTGTAAACAAAGTAAAAGCGAGCGTAAAGAATCAGGAATGCTAATCATTTAATCGTTAATGGCATTTATTACGGAGGTGAATAAGTTTTCGTTCGAGAAGAAAATTCTTCTTAGGGGAACAAAATTCGATGCTTGTTCACTTCCTAACCGTTAGCAAACGGTGTATGTAACACAAATGATAAGAACACAAACGAAAGAAATATTTAAACTATGGTCTCTGATGGAAAGTCAGCGCGAATGACTTACACATTCGAGACACTCGTCCCTCCACGATCTTGTATTTATTAAATAGTTGTTATACCGGATAATTGAAGAAAAATGAAAAATGATATAATGAGTAATTGATGAGATAATTAAGTAAGACGACACACAGGCTGACTACAGAGAATAGTGTACAATATAGATCATTTAAATATGGTGTATGTATATCTATATAAATCTTTGACAGCAGGATGCGGTTTCTGCAAACATCCTTTTTTACTTTCATGTCATATCACTAGTATCTTAAATACGTATTTCCCTCAGTTCCTTTTTTCTCTTCTACTCTTTCTTGTTTATGAATACTGATTCCTTAAATTAGTTTAGCGACTTTCCTATTCTTCCAACGATTTGGAAATGATACAAAGCGCGGAAGGGAAGGGATAAGAAGATAAAAACCGACAAACAATCACAAATATTTTTACAAATTGTATTATAAGAACTTAGTGTGTGGCCGTCGGACTGGCTTCTGTTCGACCATACCGTAAAATGCACGTGGAAACTGATTTATTTTTTACCTCCGATTTATAATAACTATTAGGCACATTTAAGGCTACGATTATTATTGTTACTATTATAATTAATTCTATATTATTATTACTATTATATACATCTATTATTACTATTAATACTTATGAGTGTTTACTCTTGCTATTGCTACTGCAAGTACTACAACTACACTATTACTATTACACTATTATTACTGTCGACGATAATTATGAAATATGCGATGAAGCTTATAAGTGTTTAAATTTTAGATCAGTAGAACGAGATCATTGATAGATAAGGTGGAGGGAGGGGTATATTGTAATCGTGTGGATATGTCTCGGTGGGGGATATCGACCTGAAAAGTTTACCTGATTAAATATATGACTTAATTGTATTTACTCTGTAGGATTTACCATAGATCTAAACGAGGAATATTTCGGAAGAGTGCTCTCCAAATGCTCATGTTTAATTACCGAGCGGGTCGCGTTGTGTCTTACTTTATCGATGAGAATGGCGACTATTATGCTAATGTATAATTCACCAAGATAGACCTTATATCACACATAAAAGTGTAATTAATAGATTACGGTTACAGAATCCAGCAATTTCGTTAAGCGTTATAAATGTGATCTCATATAACGTAATTTACTATTGTCCATTTATTTTATTTTCCTTGTTCATCGAATGACAGTGTAAGGTTTCATTGTATCTTAAGTGCAAGATGATCGACTGCTTTATTTTTCTTCGTATCTTTCCGTTATTCGTTTCGCCGTTCATGTCATTAATGCTTGTTACGTATCCTGACAATAAAGTGTTGAATCGTGTTGCATTAAAGCTGTAGAATAAGCCAATCTTTTCTTTTTTTATGATATTTATTAATATATCGATCGATGTGTCGAATTTGAATTTAAAACTTTGCATTTTGTTATAAATCTGATATGGTAACTTTTTATTTGTCTCTGCGACGAAATATATCGCAAAGAAAAAATTAGTTTGTCCACGATAATTAGATGAAAAGAAACGAGTGCAGTGTTAACAAACGCGACTCGTGTGAATTTCTGGGATCAACGCAATAACACACTTGAACACGTAACGAAACAAAAATGCGACTAGAGAGCTCAATCAAACAACCAATTTTACACCCTAATTATTATAGTAACACAAAGAAAAAAAAACACATACAGATAAACATATACACTCATGAATACATATTCACACACACATACCTCACACTTTTACCTCTAAAAATGCACATAAAAGAAATGAACTAATTAACCCTTTAGCTGCGGCTGTTTTAAAATTCTGAATAAAAACAAAATTAAAATGTATTATAATTATAATATAAATTTATATAAATTATATAAATTTACTATATTTTAAGTTGTATATCCAAAATAAAATTCTAATATACAGTATAACGATATCATAAATTTTAGTAAGAAAAGAAGAAAAAGCTTTGATGTTTGATGTTTTATTCAAACTTTTTTGCTTATTTTATTCAATTTAGGTTAAGAACTTTGTAATAAAAGTAAATTCTATTTTCAATGTTAGTTTTTGATCCTGGAAATATGTATATACGGTTTGCAACTAAAGAATTAAATAGTTAACATATTATTAAACATTCAAGCGATAAATTCATAAGAGAAAAATATATAGATGAAAAAGTGATGAAAAAAGCTACTATGGTTGTTCTAAATAAATAACACGTTATTTAATACCTAACTTGCAAAGGAGGGAGCGGCAAATAATAGCGACGTGTTTTATCTACGGCTGTTTTTTACAACTTATTTTATAGAATAAATACCGATAAATAACGATGCGGAATAAGACCCATTAGTATATCAATTATAATTATTACTAATATTGTATTCCTTACTCTTATCGATTTTTAACTAAAGTTAAAGCGTGAATTTAAAAATCTTAAGTGTATGCGAGGTGTTAAGGAAAAGCGGTTATTACATTTCATTTGTACAGGACACGTAAATATAATCGATGCGTTGTTGACGATTGGTATAAACGAGCTAATTAATTTATTATATTAACGAGTCTCAGATGGATAAAAGTAAATTTAAATATTAGCGCGGAAACGGGGGAGGGGAAAAAAGAAAGGGTTACAAAGAGTTAATGGCTGTCTTTGCCACAACTGTATGTACATACATATATTTTAGATTATGACGGTGGTATAGTTGGGAGAAGCTATGTACGAACGGAAACGCAATTTTAAAACAAAACGAAGGCAGGACGTGGAGGTTTTAGAGCGGGGCTATTCAAATAATTGATTACTAATTATAACAGATAATATATTTATATTCAACGCAATATTATTAGTATTTTTAAATACAGAGACGCATCTAATTAATGTAATAGGTAGTATATAGGAAAACTATACTTTGATTCTAGCCGTTGTTACTACCTGCCTCATTCGCAGTTTTCGCGAACTACGGCTTGCTCTCAGGGTTGTTGTTGTTCTCTTTTTTATTACTGTTTCTTTGAACTCTTTTTTTCCTCCCTGTCTTATATTCTATCTACACTTACTGCTCTGAATCGCTCGTATTTATTTTGTTTTAAAGTAGGGGTACACTACATGCCGAGTAGGGGAAGTCCCCCTCCCCTCCCCTCGTAGGGAGGTTCTAATTTCAGTAAACTTCTTTATTACGATACTTTTGATAATCCGTCATCTTTATTTAAATAGATCGAGACATTTCTCATTTTTATTTTATGGGACATTAAACTCTGAAAAAGATCTTTGTATTCGATATCTGTTGAAGATCATTAGGTTTTTTATTCTATATTATGATAATCACAACTTTAAGAAACGGAAAGAGCGAACTGACGATAAGTTTTATTGTATTAAAATGATTATAATAGAAAGACAAGATATATAAGTGTAATATTCGTTATTTGCAATTCACGATTCGTAGTAGATTCGTAAAAATATTGTTCGCTAGTAAATCTTCCATATCATTGCGATTTGTTTGGCGAACAAATCGACTGAAGATTGTAATATTAATAATCCCCCCAAATTTCCCAAATTAATCTTAAAAAACTATAATAAACTTATTTAATATTTTAGATTGATTACGTTGAAAGTCCGATATCGGCACGACAATTATCATTTCTGAAATTAATTCATTTATATGAATATATATATTAGTTCAACATCTTAACACTCAGACCGTAATAACGCTTCGTATTTAAAGTAATGTTATTTAACATAAACAGTCTTGTTTCCAAAAAAAATTTAATTTAAAAAATTCGATAAAAAATTCTCATTCTTTTTTTCAACATCAAAATGGGTCAATTCAAAGTAAATTGAACTTAAAAAAAGACTAAAGCTTCGATATTTCGTATGTATTATACAGGGTGAAATATCTACTTGCACATTTCGAAAAACTTATAAATAAAAGTTTTGTATGAAAAAAATTGTTATATATAATAATTATGTAGTAAATTTTTTTGAAAGTCAACTTTGTTTTTAAAATAGGATGTCACATTTTTTTTGTCATTATTAGAAAGTATGTTTAAATTTGCGTACAAATATATTATTATTGATTGACCTAAATCTAATGGATAACGAGACATTCAAGAAAATAAAAATTAACAAAGAATTGAAAATAAATGTTTTAGGTAAATGTAGTAAGATGAATAAGCCAGCGTATATTTATGTAATAATAATGTTTATCAACAAAAAAAAACAAGTAAGTCATTATCATTCATGTTATTCAATTTAATATAAATGAAATCGTCTGTGTATACATTTTTTCCTTACGATATTTATCTGAAATGTTAAATTTTCAACTACTTGTTAATTTTTTTTTTCTTAAATATCTCGTTATCTATTAAGTTTAGATCAATCAATGATAAATAATAACACATTTGAACGCAAAGTTAAACGTATTTTTTAACAATGGCACAAATACGAGACGGAATAAGTTTAAATCCATTAAAAATTGGCCTTAAAGATTTTTTAAATGCTTCCACTTATAACAAAATTTATACACTATGTAATTATTTCTTCGAAGTCATGCAATTTTTATATATAAAATTCAATTTTTTACTAAAGATGACCAGATGATGTGGCCGAAACGTCTAAAGATTTTTTATTAATGTAATTAGTGTAAGTAGTGTAATTAATGTAATTAGTGCGACACGCACAGAGATGATTTCGGATAAGTCTGGACGGGCAAAAGATGGGTAGAACGTATTCCAACATATTGAATAATTTTAACAAGCTAAAGAACAGCAATCCATCTGTGAGATTAAATGGCGAAGTCGCACTACTAAATTATATACATTAACCAGAAGCACAAAATCGCGTTTGTGAGGCGCAGATGGATTCGAATCCAGACCCGCAGTACCCGACATCTCATGTGTGATATTCATTTATTCTTATTCTAGGATAGTTTTAAGTAATGTCTTATCGAGACAAGTAATGCCAATCTCAAAAAGTACTATATTTAAATAATAAAACAAGAAATTATTAAATCGAACTTGTTTGTGTAAAGCATCTTTTGCATAAAGTCGAATATAATGAGGAGGTAGTCAAACTGTCATTATTAATGTTCTGTCTATTTACTTATTCCTCTTCCACATATGGTTTTCCGATTAGACAAATCATAATACACAAATCATAATTAACAAATATAATAGAGGGATAACAAAATTATCTAACGATAAATTAAAAAAAAATATAAGAAAGAATATACATAAGAAAGTTTCTATCTTAGGCCAAAATCCGGTAATTTTATCCATCTTTCTTTGTGTACTTAGAGAATATGCTCAATTTAGACCATTCAGATAATAAACTAGTCGCATATGAAATATTAGTGACTACGACAAGATATCTTTAAACTAAAGAAGATCAATGGAGAGGCCATTAAAGAAAATTCAGAAAAAAGAACAATGAAAATGTATTGAATTCCATACGATATTCTCAGACTTATTTTTCAATATTTAAATGGCAAGGATCTCATAAGCATTGCAATGATTTGCAGGTACATACTTAAGAAAATTTGCTCTTGCGTATATGAGACGCGGATGGGATCGAATCCGGATCCACGGATTGCTAATTCACGAGCCATCCGAACGTCTCAGAACAAAAAACTTTATCTTTCTTTGGGAAAGTCGCGTTCTTTATTCATATATGTTGCTGTAGATTTTGCCGCATGTTTATTCTCATGCTCCATGCTTTACTATAATGATACATAATTATAAAAACTATAATTTTTGAATCTTCGAAAATTTAAATAATTTTACAAATGAATTCTGATATATGAGAAATCTTACGTTAACATTTATTATAGAAGGATGTTGAATAATCGCTTATCTTGTTTTTCTCTTTATTTGATTTTCTGATCCACATGAAGAATCACAGTACCATGCATTGCACATGAATCCTGCAATCTTTTTGCAGAAGCATTGCTTGTTTAATATCCAGGAATAGGAAATTTTTGAGTTCTAATGTCAAAACCACGGTTCACAAAATGAAGCCCGTTATTAAGATTAGGACACGCGCAAAAAATATGATTAAAATCCTGAAACCAATAACAACTGCTTATACATTTATATTAGAGAAAGAAAAAGAGGGAAGGAGGGAGAGGGAGAGAGAGAGGAGAAAGAGAGAAGGAGAGAAAGAATTTTAGATAAAATTATTCGCCATACATTCCTTTACGTTTCTTTCTAAATAGGCAAATTTAAAGTAAATTAAACTTAAAAATCTGGTTGAAAATTAAATGGAAATACAAAATACTTGGATTAATTTGTTAGCAATCTATATGTCGATGATTACATTATATATATATATTGATGGTTTATTAATGATCATGATCCGATTCACACATATAATTCACAATCTCTTTCTTTTTTAATTGAATCTCGGCTCCGTGAATGGATTCAATAACAACTAGCTGAAAATTCTTTCAAACTCCTGCATATGTGAAGTGCGGATGGGATCGAACTTGGATTCACAGATTACTAGTCCGCCATCCGACGCCTTATTTAAGCAAAGTAAGATGTTGTGACATCATTAAAGAGGAGAAAGAAATAAAAAAACATTTAGTAATAGTAGAGACGAGAACACATAGTTGTTTAATTGATCATTTTGTCATTCCTTTAGGTTTTTAGACTTAATAGTTTTAGGATAGTTTTAGTTATTTCTGTAACTTTTTTTTCTATTTCTTTGATCAATTTCTTATAAAATAAAATTTCTATAAAAAAAAATATGCGAGATGACGGATCAAACTTGAAATCTATTAAAATTATTTAAGATTCCTTCGCAGCATATTGGAATGTCGTAAGCGAGAAAAGTTTCTTGTCATATGTAAATAAAGAGAATAAAGAGGATAAAATAAAATAATGAGATCACTTTAAAACACTTGTTAAAAACTTGTAAAAAATTAGTAGAAACTATTCTCCTGACAGTCAGTAAATAGTTGTAAAAGATACATGAAGTAAAAATAGATTACAAATAATTATAAAAAAGACAAATATGTGATTTTTAGATAGTTATGTATTTTGTTGCTAGCATGTTATAAATCAATGTGTTGCTATCAGAATTGCAGTAATTGAGTCCGCATTTATTATATTAATAAGTTGATGCTTTCACGATATGACACTCCTTCTGCTTACAACTTTAAAATCGTCATTATTAAAATTTGTACTGTTGCTATCATGATTGGTCTTAATAACCTACAGGATTACATAATGCATATTATTGACAATGCAAGTTAATTTGATGCTACAATTTTGTCGTTAAATTGCTGGCAATATATGTACACTGTTGTGTGTATTGTTATAATGTCGGTATATTCGAAATCGTTGAAGACAAATATATTGCATTATAAGTAATCACAGATTTGTGCGATTTTGTTGAGATACGTTTGATTATCTGAATTGTCAAAATGCAGAAATAAATAGTACAAGAGATTAAACTATATACGTATAATTATAATATAACGGTTTGGCTTATTTTTCGAGACATCCTCAGATAGCTGCATCTGTAAGATTTTTTTAATTATCTGATGAGAATAATTCGATAATTGAGCCGTTATATTATAATGGTATTATATATATATATATATATATATATATATATATATGTATATATATATATATAATATCATTATAATGTAACGGCGATTAAATCTTTTATGTACTAAATTTATTTCTGTATTCTGACTATCGCACGTATTTGTTTTTATAATTATTTGTTATTATCACGAGTTTGCGTTTATAAAGAATAGATTAATTGTTATATTAATAAAAATAGTTGTACTGTAATTAATAGAAATAGATAATAATAGCAGTGGAGAAATGGGTAGGATTATCAAAATCTTTTAAACATCACTTAGATTAAAGAGATTTTTCCTACCAAATTCTTAGTAGTATGTACTGAGCTTTATCAAAGCTATTGTTCAACTTCTTTCTTCAGGTCCTCAAGTTTAAATAGATAAACAATATATAAATAGATGCCCATTTACGATGTTATAAAGAGCTTTTATTAAATATTGTGGGACTCGTCAAATCGTGCATTCAATGTTTCACCAAATTTGTGATTATCAAGATGTATGTATAATAAGGCATTGAACTTAAGATCTACCAAGAGTTTATCCTCTTTTCGGCTATATAGTTTATCACAACATCAAATCTCTCTCCGTTTTTTATGCATTTAGACGATTTCATTTTCAACTTTTTTTTTTAACGTACAGTCAATAGAGCGAAACGCAGCATAAAGAAGGAAACTATAAATATATTACAGCCACTAAGTTAAGTCGTTGGTTTTCTTCTCTATTAACTTAATTAGGTAATGCGTGGATTCATCCTTTTTCATCCTACAAGCGGATGCGTAGCATGAGAGTTAGATTTTTTTGTCAGGCAAGTTAAGTATTTTGATATTTAAAGAAATGTCCTTAAATGTATAAATAATTCCGGGGACGTTGTGAAATGTCTGTTTTAACGTTAAGCGCACGTTTTAGCGTCCCGCACACTAAAGACTGGTATAATTAAATATTACACTTAACTACTTATTACTCGTATCGTAATCTATCGTGGAAAACACTTTCTATTGATATACATGAGTTTCTCCTGCCGTTTTTAATTATTAGTGTATGTCTTAGTTCGTATCGCACGACGACGTGTAATCATTGGCTATTGCATTTTAATCACCAAGCGATTGTTAATTCTTAAAATTGCGAACATCACGCAATTCCTCTTCTTTATTATTATTATTTTAATAATAATTGCACTTAATCTCCGTCACAGAATCGCGTCGTTTCAATAACAGATAGGTAAGACAGAGTGGGCATTTATTTGTCGATAAACTATGAAATCATCTGCCAAGAAATTATAGTGTAGCCATGATAACGCGTCGAATTAATCAGAGAAAAAGGATATATTCTCGGCGATAAGATATCGTTTTGTCACTGCCTGAGTCTACTTTTTGCCAAATCAATTTTGCTTTGTTTCAAATAAAATTGAATATTGATCAACAAATAACGTAACTTTCATAAAGAATTTAAAAACAAAAATATCGACATATGATTCCCCTCGGAAATCTTGATAAATCAACCTTTTATTAGCTTTTTCTTTAGCTACATTAAGATGATGCGTGAGAGTCAAATAATAAAGAAGAGGCCGCCGGTATATATTGTACTCAGGTAGTGTGATAATCGTCCACACGTGTGGGCGCGAGTATAAGGCAGTAAAAAAATAATTTCAAATGGGACAAAGTTGATTAATATAAGAGATAAATGTGTTATACACACACGAGATATATTCTAAATTACGTTTACATAGAAGCAGTTAAGGCATTAAATTATAATTACAAGGTGATTTTCTCTGCGAGTCTGATAGGACAAAATAATTATTGTCTTAAACATATATAGTAATGCGAAAACAATGTAGAGATTTAAACAAGTGAGTTTTATATAAGGAAAATTCTAAAATATGTTTATGTTAAGATTTGCAGTGGGCTGATATTTCAATCGTTACGAGAGGAGAGAATGAGATGGAGGAATCGAGACCGCCTTAGCGGGATAAATCACACGCAGACAGATATTACTATCCACGATTCTTACACACACATACGCACACAATCCAATGATCCGAAAATACATAGTACTGAGAAGAAATGAGTGTATCGGGGGAGAGTGATCAGTGATTTTTAACAAAAAAAAAACCACGAGTGCATTAGCAAATTGGGCAAGTTAGCTAGAAGATGAAACGAATAAATAAAGTCTTATAAAACGTGTAATTATTTTGATCATCGAATCTCGAGGCACGTGATCGAGAGTAATGATTCTCAGATCTTATTAGATTGCTTTGAGAGCCACTAATAAAAGAAAAGATAAAAATAACATAAACAAAGTGAGTTTTTAATTTCTTTGACGCAAGAAGGGGAGGGGGGACCGCCGCTATTATTTATTTTGCTCGAGGTTATTTCGATTTTAGTAGAATGGAATTCCTACAGTTGTTGGGATGCTTTAAAATATCTCGCACACGGTACGATGAGAGAATCGATTGATCTACTTTTATCATATTTTAGTGTGAAGTAATAAGATAATAGACGTAAAGTTGGTAATGATTGTAACGATAATAAATGAAATTATTAACTGTAATAACATGACCTGTATACTTGTAAACTTTTAGCATTGTATTGGTAAGGTCGTATCCCCTTACGAGCTAATCATGAATAGAATAAAATAGAGATTAAATGAGAAAAATCTATGGTAGTTTAGTAGTATCACAAGTGTGCCGCATGCGCATTTGGCTATTTGCATATGCGATATGCGATTTTCTGAAAATAAAAGCGGCGGGCACGTAATGCCTGTCTCGATAATAAGGATATATTTGTTAAATGATCTTTACGCTCGCGCGCTTTCCATCCGTCTTACTCCCAGTGTCCCGAATTTAATGTCTCCCTGTGCTGAAAGAGGATGTTCGACTTTTAGCTTTGATATCGCGACGAAATGTTATTCCACTCAATTGTGTTCGATCTATTTGAGAATATCCGTTACAATAAAATGATGGAAACTGATATATCTGGCGAATTTCGGATCGGAGTAGAAGCAGAAAGCTTCTAAGAACACTTTTACATATGAAAAGTCTACGTTTGCGAATATGCCTCGTTTAAAATGTTCCATTTAATTTTATCTATTAGTTCATTCTGCTTACAGTATCGAATTATTTTAAATCTATTGCGCTACGAATAGATTGCTATTTTGACGAGCTTACAATAAATGTTCAATAAACTGAAACTATCTGTTCTGGTGAGATCAGCGAATCTCATCATCAAGGATGATTGAGATACCATTATTTCTTGTACACGTTGAATATTTATTGTAAAATAAGAGACAGAGAGATTGTAATTCAAGTAAATTACTTTCTGTATCTATCGTATGCAATTGTAAGCTTTTTAAAATATTGGATCGGAACAAAAATTTGTAGCGCTATGAATTTTAAAATTTAAGCAGCTGTAACTTTATGAAAAACGCACGAAATTTAAATTAAAAAAAAAGTTTTAAAGATTCAAATTCGTACTTTCGAAAGATTATGTCTTCTGAGTTTTTGTGAGTTTGATAATTTTTACATGTATAAAAAACTACGAGCTAGACAAAATGGGAAATTTTCTTCTCTCTTTGTCATGTGCCCCAAAAAAAGAAAAAAAAAGAAAAAGCTACGATTTTCGACTTTCTAACGTAAAAGCTTAAAGTTTTCTCTATAAAATCGTTTTTTGAAAATGTACTTAAGATTTTTTGCTACCGAGTTATCCGGACTAAATAAAAAAAGCGTTTTGACTTTAATTGCTCATAATTTCATTAAAAATCATCTCTCGTGCGCGCGTACTGCAATTTAAAAAACATTCTTTTAAAGCGTTTTATTTTATCGAATGGTATAATTATCAAATTTGTTTAAAAACAGGTAGATATAATACAAATAAAGTAGCGTTACAAGTTTTTGTTCCGATCCAATATTAACTGACATAAAATCAAGAGTAAATTATATTGAAAATATCACTAAACTAGAATGTTGCGATTATCTTAAGGTTTAATTAAATTATTATTTAACAAACATGCATACAATATTTATATTTTTTAAAATTTATTAAGATATTTATCAAACAAAAATACACTGTAAAATATAAATACAATACTCAAATAAATAAGATACGTAAGTAACGCTTATTAATAATGTAATGACTACATGTTGGATTTTCAATTTTATAATCAATCGCAAAATCATAATTGAATCAGCGAAACTACTGCTACCACTAAAAGGTTTATTTTGTTTTTTTTATTCGTTTACGCTTTTTGACGATTATTTACAAAGAAGTAATATGCGCGACAATATGTAAATAATTACATATTATCTTCTGTTCGTTAATAAGAATTGTATGAAAAATATTGAATGGAAAATGTTTCAATATTCTGTAAATTTTAATGATCATATATGTTAAATAATACTTTTTTTCTTCAAAGAAGCTACACGGTTTTCGTGTCAATACTCCGTTGTCTTTATACATTAAATGCCAACGTTTCATGAACACTGCAGTTTTTCTAATTTTAATAAAACATCTTTTTTAAGTTTTTAATGTAAATATAAATTTTAAAATAAAGACAAACTGCATAAATTCTATAGACAAAAATGATGAAGAAGAGAAACAGAAAATAAAGATTAAAAATGAATAATCATGAGATGAGATTTAAAGTCGAACATTTTTCGAACAGCACAGTGGTGTACGTTCCAAGCCAAAGCGCATAGTCTCTATTTGAATCTTTTCTCGCAAAAAACCAAAAGATATAGGATTGAAAAACAGGACAGGATAAAAAGAGAGGAAGGAAGGGTATAGGAAGTTCTTTTGGGACAGGATGCGAGAAAGAGAGAGAAAGAGAGAGAGAGAAAGAGAGAGAGAGAGAAAGTGAGAGAGAAAGAGAGAGAGAAAGAGAAAGAGAAAGAAAGAAAGAGAGAAAGAGTCAGTGAAAACGAGTTAAGTTTAAAAAAGCATGAGATAAACGATATTTGAGAGCATAATTTTTTTTTTGTAGCTCCTATTAATGATAATGATTAATGATAATGACTAATGATTGCGAATAAGCAACTAACATAACACTACTTTTATCATGTAACTATATTCATTATGACATATGTGTATGTACACGCACTCGTATGTCTGCTCGTGTAAATGTATACCTTTAAAAATTCATGCGAATATCGTAGGGTCATAAGTATTTTTTTAAAGGTATGTACATTGTATGCACGGTCATTCGTGCACGCGTACGTCCGACATATACGTATATGTATATATATATATATGCCACATAAATGCGTGCGTACATATATATATATATATATATATATATATATATACATATACATATACATATAATTTGAATAAATACAATCACTACACCCAGATATACATCACCTTTTTTCTTTTTGTTTGATGAAATTAGGCGCGATATCGACGCTATTGACGGAGTAATGTTAGTTGCAAGGATATTTTTCGTCAACCGTTGTAGAAATAAGGCTTAGATTCTATTCGACGATGTTATTCGATCGCTTCGGATCGATATAGCATGCACAAATCGAGACTGAAACTTTCAACTTGGTTAATCTAAGGCAGTTATTCTTAATTATGAAGTTTAATTATGAAGTTACAAAATAGATGCATGTATTTCGAGTAAGGAATTACTTTGGTAAACATGCGTAGGATAAAGTACATACGCAGAGGAATATTTGTACGAAGAATTTATCGTTTTTTTTTTAAGGAAGTTGGATCTGTCGCCTTTTCTGTATGTATACAGTAATTTGATATAGTGGAGTTAGTTGCCTACATCAATATTTGGCAAACGATTGCTATAGATAATTCAGTTCGTCGTAGATGCAGTCATTTCATTACACAAATTTTTAAGTCCGTTTTCTGCAGATCCGCGTTCAAGATATTTCTTGCAACTGAGACTACTGTGGTTCGGGATAGCAGAATGATTGGCGACAAATGAAAAATTTGAAGGGACAATCGGGATTGCCATTCTGTCGCAAAGACACCATTTGTTTTAGCATCTCGCGGTATTACTTGGCACGTCACATTTGCGGTCGCGTCACGTAAATCGATCTCACGAGGAGATCGGATATAATATCCCAATCGATTTTTCAGGGTGTATTCTAAGCGAAACTCGAAAGTAAAACTCCTTTTAAACAAATCAGTCGGAAAGTCTTAGTGACACGCAATTAATCTGTTCTTCTTAAGTAAGCCAATCTCTAAGTCACTTGGGACCCGAAAAGAAATACTTTCTTGTTTAAGTAATAGTTAATTAACAATAATTCTTAGAGATATCATGGGGCCGAGTGGGAGTATCACGTATAACACATATTCGATTCCGTTTGGATGAATAAGTAATTAAATGCCTGGCATATGTTTGTTTAAATAACATTGCCAATAGATCGATGTAAAGCATAAACTAGTTGTAATTCGTAACTTAACTGACTGACGAAAGAACTGATTGCGCGGCGAGGGTTTTGTAATTGTTGGATTTATATTTAATTAGATTTTGGTTACTATAACTTACTCGATAGAGATACGATATTTGTAAATTTCATTCTACGATGTACAGTACGTCAAATGTACGCGATAAAATAATAATGCATCTTGCAGCTTAATAAGGGAGATAATGTGAACCTATGAATTAATATTATAGTTTATCTTTCGCATAGAAACGTCATGATTAATGTTAGATGATACGTTCGATCAGTAACTAGATCATTATGGGAACTTAATTAAGGAATTACTATTAAAAGCTAATTAAATGACCAATTGTGATCATTGATCATGCGTATCAACAGGAATGTGTCTTCTATTATCGTACGATGGTTGGCAACTTTATAAATTTTTAACAGCACTAATTGCGGCGTTTTGTAAAGAAAATATTACATATTTATTTATTTTTATTATAACATTTATTTTTGTTATTGAAATTTTTTTTGTTTTATATAATTTTGTTGTATAGGTATTCGACGGCCCAATTTTAATGATGTGATTCGTATTGACGAGCTATCAAACATATTGACAGAGTTAAATATATACAACGCAATGAATTTTTGAACATAGATGACAAAAACAATGAAGTTTTGGACGATAATAAAGTTTTGGAAGTACGAAAATATTGTACATTTATGCTCTTGTGTAAATGACGTAAATGTAAGTAAGACTACACTGGAAAAAGGTTGCATTAATTAATTGAAAATTAGACAAATCAAAATTTTCTAGTTGAATCTATTATGTGATTCTAGTTGAATAATGAAAATTCTGATTGATATGATGAGAATTTGGTTTATTTTTAATTAGAAATTTTTTTTGTATAAAAGCACAAATTAATGTTTCTAGGCATAAATAATTTTTTTTAATCAAAATTTCGGAATGTTTTAATTTCTTTGACATTTCGAATATCCAAACGTTTGAAAATCTGTTTAAGAAAATGCTTATATCTGTGAAGATTTATATTGGTCTTACTTGCATTGATTTTATCAATAAATTGTATGAGAACGATTAGTAATGATATTATGTAATATCTGCTCGACATATTTATAAATAAATAAATTTACCTTTTTAAATATTTCAATTATTTGTTAATTTTGGCTGCTAAAAATTTATACAGTTACCGACCATTTACCTAACTCGCTAATATGTCGAACCTTTTGCATTTAATGAGAGTTCTCTAATATTTGTGATTCAGACGCGACGCAAATGTGACACACAAGAAATCAAATACACGCACACAAACACACACAAACACACACACACACACACATCGTAGACGCTTTTTAAAGTATCGTATACACGTGAAGATTTATATACAAGCGAGCACTTGGAGAACTTTGTCGATTAGAAGTATCACGTTTTACCTTATATGTCGGGATGCCGTCATTTATGTCGTTTACTAAGCAAACAATGAATATGCAGCTGAATTACACCGAATATAAATAGTATTTATGAGTCTGTATAACTAAATAACTGTTTGTTTTTAACAAATAATATTTAATGTTTGATGTTCATCCACCCCACATTATACTTGTATGCGTAAATGTAGGAGGCAACTGTGTTAATATGATAGACAAATCTAGGATTGGTTGTGGTAGTTGGAACGCATTTTCGGATACCAATACGTTAATTTGTTTTTATTCATAGTTTGATTTATTACAGGCTTCTGGCGAATAGAATTATAAAAAAAATCGTAAAGCAGAGTAATTTTGAATTACTGCGACATAAGTATATATTTGAATAATTTTTTTTTCTGTATCCAAAACCCAAATTATATCTACGAGAGGAACCGCTTGAAAAATTTATCAATCAAGAGAATGGTTGGGGTTAATATCAAAACGATTTGTACTTTCAATCCTGGGATTCAATTATCGACTACGGCGCGACAGTTATTGAATCGAGATTGAGTTCACGTTTCGCTTGTTTCAAAATTTCGGTTTCGTCAAACGAGAGACTCGTGAATCGATCGCTCGTGAAGTCGAAACTATCGCTTTTAATTTTCGCGTTTTGTCAGTATTCGTTACAATTATTTTTGTTTAATGTATAATTTTGCCAAATAAAATACGTCCAACGACTACTGCTTTCCGTGGAGATATGAGAGCGATAGCCCTTGTATGTCGTGGCGCCTTTGAATAAGGGCAGTTGGAAGAAAAGTTGTCGCGAAGCACAATTAAAAGTATAAATAGTCAACGTATTTTATCGAGCTGAATAAAAAAAAAATGAAAAATAACAATCGCGCTTTCTTCATATAAATCGCGTGCATACGTACTCGCGTGCTTCAGCCCGATTTGGAAATATTGCTGTGACACTTAGGCTTAGGATAAAAGCGAAAAAACAAAACCTTATTAAAAGATAAAAGAAGTGTCAAAGTACTACTACAATTATCACTAATTAACTATTAACTATTAATGCATTATAATATCATTTAAAATGAAAGATCGGAGGAAAAAGCGTGAGAAAGCGCGCGCGCGCGCGCGCGCGAGAGAGAGAGAGAGAGAGAGAGAGAGAGGGGGGGGGCAGGGTGTGTGTGGTAAAAACTGTTATTAATTTCTATTTGTGGTTAATTAATTGTCATTCATGGCTTTACTATTTTCTTGATAAAGTACTATATCGACAGCTTCTCGAGACTACGAAGTAATGAGATGCGTGTGAGAAAAAGCGTAGCTTAGATTAGTAAAGCGAGAATGTTTAATGTTAATTAAGATTGATATGATGGAGTGAGAGCTTAATTGATGTCGTGGTCCTGTAAGAATTTTGAGCGACCGAATGCTGCATGATTGCTGGGATGCATGTGAGATGAAAACGGGCGCAGCAAAAATCTGGATTCGGTTAAATAGATAAATAGACGTATATAAGACGACCTGGAAAGACTGGGAATTAATTAAATTACACCCTCGGAGTAGAATTAATTAGAAGGCTGGCTGTAAGGTGAAATGATTGTTCGCGTTTATTGTTACTAATAGTTAATGAGCTATCTCTAACGTCTTACGGTCTAGTTTACTCGATAAATGGACAAAAAAAAAGTTGTTTACTAAACTCGTTACCTCTGCCTAAGGATGATAGCTGTTACGAAAAAAATCGTAAGGTTTAGCTGGATAAGACCGAAATCGCATTAAATAATATGAGGATAGAAAGTACACACCGAAAGTGCTACAGACAGATCTCCCTTTCTTAACTCGAGATAGTTTATGGTGATAGATAAGTGCGAAGGAAATTTCCGTTTGCCCGAAATCAGCAATTTTTTTTATCAACTCGATTTTTTTTTCTACTCGAGCGCGTGATTCTCGATATTACATCACGAATGATGATGACTTCGAAACTTTCATCTTGTCTAAATGAACAAAGATTAAGATTCGCAACTATTGAAGCAAGCTCTAAAAAGAAATTGTTTTAACAACACGCAAAACAAAGTCGACGGCTTATTTTCGTTCTCTTTTACTATGGTTATCAGTGCGAACGTTTACTTCGTACTTCGATGACATAATGGCGGCGGACTCTTTTTAAATGTGTCTTAAAATCACGACGGTTCGACCGTTGTGTGCCCCTTTCCGGAGGGTGCGACGGCAAAAGATGGACGGGGTGAAAGACGAATGAATGTGAAAAATTTGGGCAAGACGTAGTAGTGGTAAATCGATATAATTATTGATTAAGAGATAAGTTGTGTACAAATGTATTATAAATTAACAATTATCTCAGAGTACCTTAACGCAGAAAGGAAAAAAAGTAATTAATGAAACTTACTTGACTCGTTTTAATTATCATAAACACTTATTATATATATAGAGATCCCAGTCGTCCCGCTTCTTTCGACGGGCGGGGACACGAGTGACTACGGTGCATAGGATCAATAATTAAGGTATCGATTATTGTCTAATTAATTAATTAAACTCGTAACTCTCGAAATAAGGCCGTTGTAGAGTGTTAAAATAGGAAAAGTGAAATATTTTTAATGAAACCACAAATGCCAACTATTGTGTTCTTATGAGAATCATAATTATTCCGTAATTCTTAAGTAAAAAGAAAAAGGAAAGCGTATCTAAGTCGTTGATTATATAAGTCGTTGTAATTTAATTCTTTTGTTAGAAAGGCAGGAGAAAGTAAAATGAGATATGATAAATCACAGGCAGAACGAGACGTACATGACTGAAATGAATGGACGTGTGCACGAAATGAACGAATATCGAATGATTGACAAAATTGCATGATAATGAATTGATTGATAGGAGCGGTGATTGAGCCACTGATAATGAACGTCGAATTAAAGGAGGAATCGAATATATTCGTGTTTTTTAACAGATCTGAAAAATACACAAAGATATATCAAAAAATTATTTAGGAGATCGATTATTGGAAATTATTTACTGATAGTGTCACACACTTTGTATTAGTATTGCTAAAAAAAGAGTAAACTTTTCTGGGTAAAAAAAAAACGAAATTGAGAAGTTAAGCTTGTGCAAGTTTAGTCCGATATTAGTTGCGATTTAAAGAAATGGTGAGAATATCAATAACAGAGTAAGACGTAAGACTACGGAAAATGGGAAGAGAGGGGCTTTGGGAAGAAAGACGAATAGATTCAATTTCTCAACGAGGAGGATGGTGTGAGAAGATCGTGCGAAAGGAGAAAAACGAGCGAAATGGTTGCGTGGTTGTGAACGATTAGGAGACGACGAGTGAACATGTAGACGTAAATATCCGACGTTAACAACTAAATGGCAGACATACATACATACACATACTTAGAGAAATATTCATAAACACATTTTAGTAATACTGGAGCATAGATCGTACGGGGTACAAGTTGGCGAATGACCATCGCGTACCGAGAATCAGGTTTAAGGTTTGCCAAATCTTACTAAGTAAAAACCACGTGAAACAGAGTAAAGTTTATTAAGCTGCATTACGTATAGTATGTAGGGAGTACTTGCATTAAAAGAAAAAAAATCATAGCTAAAAAACCGTTAGTATTTATTAAAATGAAGATGTGATGAAGAGTGCCGGCGCAATATTTCCAAATCGAAGCCCCTCGAACCTGCCGTTTGTCGGAAGGAATTGCCCTGCGAATCCGTGCAAAAAGAAAAAAGAAAAAGGGAGGAAAAATAAAAAAAAATAGAGGAAATCATGATCACGAATCAAATGGAAGGAGATTCTCCTCAGTCATCGCATTTCTCTTTGCGATCGTCTTTGTGTCTCCATTTTTCTCTTCACAACGTATCCTTACGTCGATGAAGCGTTCTGTAGGTTCGTAGGGCACGTGCGTAATGTTAATTATCATCAAAATGCGACAAGAAACGATCGTCAAATAGAACTCGTCGGGACATGTTAGTGTCCTATATGCATATAAAAAAAGGACATGGCGAGAGCGAAGGAATGAAGAATCAAGCAGAGATGAATCGACGAGTGAAAATTACGAAAGTAGTTAAAAAATAATTAACGATCGTTATCTATTTTTAGCGATGTTATCTCTGACACGATGGGTGGGGGAGAGAGAACATTGGAGAGATTGGCGTGGGCGAACGACAAATGAAAGGGAGGCACGGCGTTTTCGGTACACGTATCAGATTGAATTGACGTGACGCGAATTTCTGCGTCTGTTTCACGCGAATAGCAGGGCTCTGCAATTGATGTAGTCTGCGTGGCGTGGGTGTGATGGAACCGAAGTTGGTCGAGGCGTTCCTTCGAGATTAACGAATGCACGTGCCGAAGTTTAATTAAGCTGCATTATAAATTAGAATTCAAACTATAACGTAACGTAACGTAACGTCGAACTGTATACCGCCAAATTGTTTTTCATAGAGCCATTTAATGCTTGAACGATCATTTCTCAATGAAACATTTGATGTAAATTGTTCTTGACGATTTTATTTGCTCGACTAATTTGCTGGGACTAATTAGTACGAATTTTAATATAACTTATAAATATGAATCATCACATTGAATCAATATATGTAACCAAAACTTTTTTACTCTTTTACTTTGATACTCTATTTTTTATATAATTTTTCTATAAATTCCATTGGAATATATTTTTATATGTAATTACATTTTTTAGTAAAAATAATAGAAAAAAATCACTGTTTTTATCAACCATTTCATTCAAATCTAGGATTTTTTAAATTAGTTTCACGTTCTTCATGTTTTTGATTCTTACAGAACATGAAATCTCTTGATATAATATTTTTTAGCCGAGTCATATAATAGAAATATTAAAATTTGATTCTTAAATAATACTGCAAGCCAATACTCGTTGTTAATGTGTTTTAATGTGCTTCCAACAGCATCTTGTATATTTTCCATGAGATGCTGCAAATAAGTGCCATCTTATATCAAACAAAATTTTCTGAAATAAATGTAAAAAGTTGTATCTGTGTTAAGAGAGTATTCGAAAAATATATGATCTTCAAATAAAGACACTGATTTGTATTATATGTTGCTTTTGATATTGAAATGCTTTTTTTATTCCATGCTACAAAATAAAAATCGTCACGTTCCATTAAACATCTTCTTTAAGAATCTGACGTTAAATATTGGCGATGATAGTTCTATAATGGTAGATGTGAATTGGTTTATTTGAAATTTATAGAAAACGTCTGACGTTACATCGTTACATCGATACGGTGACGTTACGTATAGTATGAAACTAAATATAAACGTATAATAGAAATATCGGGAGCAAATTTATTAACTGAATAATTGATATTGATATATTCTGAGACGTAAGCAGAAGTATGAAGCGATGAAAAGGGATGTTTAGAAGTTTGACAGCGAAATCAGTTGAAATAGGCATTTTGGAAGTGAATCCTACAGATAACTGACATAGATATCAGATTCAGAGGTAAAAGAATCGATGAGGAAATTTCGAAGGATTGAAAATCGATAGATAGACGGGCGGTAGGCGAAAGAGGATGAATCAAAGCTAGGCATACATATAGTTCGAGAAAAAGATGCTAGAAAAACGTGTATGTTCGTTTTTTTCGGAAGAATCTTTGACGTGCCTTCGAAGGAAGGATATTAATCAATCTAACGTGTAAAATAGGATAGTCCAAATAGAAGAAATCGACGTCGACTCGTTCTGCTGATTTCTTCTCGTTGTTCCTTTTTGTTTTTTTACACATATACATGCTTATCGACAAATGTTAAGGAACAAATAAGTTGCTCATGAATTGTTTAATAAATTTTATTTATCCACATGTAATTGATTCCATCGAGTGCAAGAACTATATATTTTCTTTGCGAAATGTATTTCTCGTATTTGATGCAATTATATAGCTATGGACGAACAAGTGAGATGTATATAACAATTTACGAGTAATTGCTTTAATTCATTTAATTTTTGTCGATAAATGAACACACACACACACACACATACACACACACACACACACACACACACACAGAAAGAGAGAGAGACACACACACGCACGCACGCACGCACACGCGTACACCGTTGCTTTCGTCATATTATCTAGCTCATACGAGTACGTCATACACCATACGATCTTACTCCCTCCCCCCATTCTCGACGACACATAAAATAACAGTACTATTATGATAGTTACTGTATTATTACTACTATTATTACTATTATTACTACTACCATTATTATTACTATTACAATTACTACTTATACTATTATTATTATGATTATTCTTACTGCTATTATTATTATTCATTAAACACACAATACACACACACACACACACACACACATATAATATATATATAAAATATGCTTAACGGTGTTTCTAGTGGATTAATTAATTAATTGATACTTAAGATATATTAATAATATTAATAATGATCATAATGAGACATATATAATATTATATATACATAAATCTATATACAACACAATATATATATATAATTATATAATGATGATAAGTTGATATGCTGATTATTATGATGATATAATATAGAGAAAATCATTCATAAAAATACATTGGTATAGATTATGAGAAATTATGATTAAATAGAAAATGATATTGATGAACAAAAATTTCTTATCAATCAAACTAATCTCGATCCCTTCACTTAAATTAGATCGCACCTTACGTAGTTATGTATAACTTCATGTGGTTGAGAGACTTAAAACACTGCACAGCATAAATTTTTATTTCTAGTGACGATCGTACTAGCATATTTAGAGCTATTATCGCAGGATACTGTATGTGTGAGTGCCAGTGATTAGTTCAAATATTATTAAAAACAAATTTTTTTTTTAAACAATTATATATAATTTAATATTATATATAATTACATGGTGTGCGAATACAATGTACATGGTGCGAATGATAGCGAGCATGCGAGTGCGCGAGAAAAGAGATTACATGTGTTTTTTTAGAATTATGATTGCGATGGCGCACCTGTCCGTCGATCGATTCCCTTCGATCCCTTAGATTAATGCCATCGACACCATGCGGTCCATATGACTCCTTCTTTCTTTTTGCCGCTTCTGTTTTGCAATTACGCATTGCAATTTCCACCGTGCATACGCGATCATATGCGCCCAATTGAAATGCAGCTACATCATATGATAGAAGAATATTTCATTGGAAAGGCAATATATTACGGATATATTTATATTTTATACGTGGAATAAGAATTTTGATGTAAAAATTTATGCATACTTTTCATGCGGAAATTATTGAATCGATATCGCGACAATTTTCGTATGCACGGTGTTGCTGTCGTTAATGAGAAAACGGAATTACAGAGGTGGTCCACTGTTAGAAAATATTGATTGAATGGATTCTTTGAATTTTCATTGCCGCATATATTCAGAACGTATCGGAAACGGTGGAGACAAGCTTTTTAATTAGTGCAGTGTTTTATGCGCGTCCCAACATACATATCCCGCCATGTTCTCTCGAATCTGAGGCGTGTCATCCTATATAATAATTACTATATTGAGAGCTGTTGCACTGGAAATAACTTCTGCTTTTCTATAACGAATTCTTTTACGTTGCAACGGAAAAGTCTCAGTTTCGAGTTGGCCTGGTATTCGACATGTCAGCATTTCCGTATATTTACTTAAAGATGAAATTGAAATAAAGTATAGATTTATTTTAAAAGTTTTTAAAGTCCTTTTTTTTTTGTTTCATGATTTCGTAATAGAGTTTTGCATTGTTTGAATCATTAGTGTTGACATGTTCATAAATCAAAGCTTAATCTCTAAGTATACTTAATCTATTAACCCATTAACCGGGCAGGCAGTTAAAGTATTTTACTGGCGTTCGTAATTTTAATATGCGTATAATTTTTATACGTTAAATATCGTAATATAGTTTCATAAATTAGTATGTAGATATAACTCTTACACGTATGTAGATATACATATATATATATATATATACTTAGATGATGAAAAGTTCGTCCAAAAGTGCATCGTTATCAAAATGATACATATATAATTTTCAATTAAATAAACTCAGGATTCAAATTTTTAGATAATACGATTTCTAATTTATAAGCCATTTGATATAGAGATGATTTGTGTGTATTGTAATGCACGATGCTCTTGAATTCGTATCATATTATCATATACGTAAACAATAATTTTAGATAAGATTTAGATCATTAGGCTGCAATCAACATAGAATACATAATTATAGTATTAATATTATAAAAACAAAAACTCGGTTAAAGGGTTAAATTAGGAACTTCATGAGATCGTGCTCAACTACTTGAAGTAAGGCCATCTTCGAAGAGAAAACGCTCGTGAACCTTTATCCATCACTTTCTCTCCTCTCTAATCCTATTCTGTCTTATACTATCCTCGATCCCTTGCACGAAACTCGCTCGAGTTTCCTCCAAAGGAGTGGCACTCGAGGGAGAAACGTGTATTCCCAGAGATGAAACGAGCTCTAACGATCTTCCTTACCTTTTTTTCCCCGCAGATGTCCTCCCGATTCCCAAATTCAAAACCGTCGAAACTGGAAGTCCTACCTTCATTCCCAACGGAGACGCAGCTCCTGGTCCTCAACGGTTCTCCTTGACCCAACACACGAATTACCATCCCTATAGACGCTAAAAGATCATCCGACGTCGTCCGAACGGCTGAGAGAAACAAGTTTTCCTAAGTGCGCGAGACGGGAAAGGGCAAGAAAGAGTGCGAAAGAGTGGCAAAAAAAAAACGAAAGAGAGTGTGAGAGGATGAGTGCAAGAATGGACTCACACAACTTCCGGCCGGAATTTCTCTGCGCGTATTACGTGCCGGTTGTATCTCCATAGTTTTGATTATATATTACAATTTATTAATTTTATAGCGGTGACTTTAAGCTCATTTCCAGCAATTGAGATGGCGCGCAGTAAGATTACCGTGTAAGGATTAATTAATTAAATTAGTCAGAAATAAGTGCGCTCGGTTTATACAGTAAGATTAACTAAGCCACCGTTACATATGTTAGCTGTACGATTTTCATTATTAAGCTAACATTAAATTTTATCGCTTAACCTTTAGACTGTGGTATCTTTGTAGTAAGTCTTAAGGTGTGTTCCGCTTTTTTATGGATATATATGTGTTATCTTTAATCGTGACGATGTTTCTATAATTGTCTTAAGTAATGAAACGTTAAAAGTTATAAGCCGTTAAAAGATAACATGTATTTAACGCTTTTCAATTGCAAATACTAATGATAATAATAATAGTACGTTATCTATTATGATCTTCAAAAAAATTCCACTTTTGTTGTTTTTTACATATTATTTTAAATTCTTTAGCTTCTAGTTAAACGAAAGGATTAAATATCATGATTATAAATTATTAATTAAACAGACTGTTAATTATTTATATCGCTGAATTAGTTTCAGAAAGGAACGCTTTTTTTTGACTCGATATTTGATCGAGATATTTTTCCAAACGCGCAAACATTTTTTATACGAATAAGATTGAATTGGAAAGCGTTAAAGAGAAATTGATAAATCGCGTGAACGTTTCGGTTTTATTCCTGCGCCTTGCCGTGAACAGATGTAAAGTTGGTGCGAACGAGCTGACCCGTTTTTCAGGCGTCCCTTTTTGCAAATTAGTCACGAACTCGTCGCGATCCGAAACTCGTCCGGAGGTCCTAAAAGCCACCGTTATGATGCACGCTCGGATCTCTCGGATACGGAAAGAAGATGTGTGAAACCTCTTTCGAGATCTATATAGGTCGGTGATATTAATTCAGACCGTTTGCTCTCGAGTTTTCAAATTACCTTCCGCAAAACTCCATTTGTCCAATCACCCATCCATCCACCCATCCTTCCATCCATCCATCAATTTGTTTATTTATCTATCTATCCATTTATCCATCCATTCTGCGCCTCAGATCGTTTCAGAAGCGAGACATATATTCTCTGATTCTACACGTAGTACCTTCAGATTGTTTCCTGTCCAGATTTTACTTTTGCTTGCTCCAAATATTTTTTCTTCTCTTTGTTCTTATTTTATTTTGTTCACGTTACTATTTTTATATATCTGATATATTATTGCAGAAGAGAATTAATTAAATATTTATAAATCCAAACGATCTAAAAGAAGACAATTAATTTTTTTTACTTGTCTTCTCTTAATATTTTCTTTTTTTCTGTTTGAACATATAATTTTTTTTTAAATGAAATCTATTATAAAATTGTGATTCTGTATTTGGGAATCTGTAGCACTTAACTTGTACAATAATTAAATATGAATTTGCATAGTGTAATTTTTTCTCGTAATGTTTTATTCATTTTATTCACATATCGTGGATCATACTTTTTAGATTATACTTTTTATTTGTACAGTTATTCATCTTTCAGTAATTCATTTTCTAGTAATATTGATTTCTTAGATTAATTCAATCAAGACTGTCTTTATAATTACACATGCTATTGATAATAATAAAAAGAAACTTAAGTTCTAATTATTATTTTATTAAATTGACAATTATATAATTTAAAATATTCATTATCAATTAGATTTGGAGTTTGTGGAAAGTTTAGCATCTTTATTCTCTGTTATAACTTTTTTTTAAGTTAATTCCAATAATCTTAACTCTTTGCAATCCTATATCACGTTCAAAATATTGTTGTACCTCTAAGTTGCTACGATCCCTTATTGCTAATATCTCTTATTATGTATCCGTAATAAGGGATACTTTTAACAACTTGGAATTATTGCATGAATATGACATCTTTTTATTTGAATTAAGTGTAATAAATTTTGAATACGTGTACATTAATAAATTATTTAAATTATTAATAATTTATTAATGCTTAAATTTTGTCAGATTTTTATCGATGGCCAATGCATCTCCGAAGAATTTAAAGTGCAGTGGTGATAGCATTATTAAAATTTCATCTATTTTTAATCATCTGTTGATTTGGATTGCAAAAACTTAAGCTTCTTTCGCTTCTCACATGTTCAGATCTTTCATCGAGGATCATCTCAGTCTCTTGAGTTGTAGAATAACGCGAGTCACTGCTCTATGTTACCACCTTCTCCGATTACGTCCTCTTGCCACGTCCTGGCACATAGTACTATGTTCTTTTGTGCGATTCTATACAGGCGCCAGATATGGATCGAGCGTTCCTGCTGCGCCAGGAACTGACAACTACGGTGGTGGGCCCCAAAGGGGTTACACAGGATCTACGTCGAACAGCAACAATTATCATCCTTACCGTCGCTAAAGGGAATAAGACAGAAACCGATCTCGACTTCGGTTTGAGATCCTTCCCCTTTTTTGTTGCTAATGTACACATTCGTATGTATACTTATTGCAAGGCAGTTTATATCGGTAACAGAGAACACACTTGCCCTATTTTACTTTAAGTCTGCGTTGGAGAAATACATGAAGAAAAAGAAATCGGCATATGATTACTTCGTGGGATGTGCAAGAAATGCGTAAATCGAAGAAGAGGCAATATTGTTGCTCGCAAATTTGTTCGACTTTTATAGGTGTACACAACAGAGAAAGAGAAAAATTGAGGAACCTGCGACGAAAAGCTAGAACGTTATCAGCGAATCAAGCGAGTGTCGAGTAAATTTAAAATTTAATACGACACTTCATTGATTGGTGCCACTCGCGAGGTCGTACGTTGGAGATACTTTTATGTATGTGCAGCAAACTCCGATTCAAAATTGAAATCGATTTTAGACCACTTGACTGTTCGTCCTGAATTTCGTGCACTTAAAATGCATCGTTCGAGTTTTTGAATAAAGTCAAGAGACTGCTACGGCTTTTACAATTGAGATTCGACATCATAATTACTATTGATTAATTTCTAAAAGTTTCTAATTTTATATTTTGGATAACTAAAAGATTATATATATATATATATATATATATATTAAATATAATGATATAACATATAATAATACATATTATATGCACAGATAATTGACGATAACTTTTTTACAAAAAGTTCAATTTTTCCCTGTAGAGAGTAATTTAAATCTAAACATGTGCGATGCATTTGTTGATGAATAACTCGTGAGAACTCATCAATGATCTGTCATTAATAAATTTTTAGCAGGTTTAAACAAAACTCTTACAGCGATTGACTTGTGCAGCTTTGTATTTTTTTTTCCATTACTTTGAAACTCATATACGTTTGCATGTTCTGCGTGTTCGAATTAAACGGCAGACATGGGCGACTTCGTCATTTGGTCCAAGATGCAGGCGAAAAGGCCAAATAGCTTGCGAATATTAACGTCGATGCATAATCGCGGATTGAAATGCACGTTAAGTTGTGGAACTTTATTGCGCATAAGTATCGATTAGTGTAAGAAATAATAAAATAACACGTCTTTATCTTTAAACGAAAAGTGTCGTAAAACAATGAGGAAATGATCAGTCAAACGGATAACAAGCCATCATGTTAAAGGACCTTATCATGTTAAAAGACTTCAAAAGGATAACATCTTTTTTCTATTTACGTGCTGTACTTGACAAATCGACTCGAGGTCTCCAATTATTAGGTTTATTCTCAGCAACAGTGTTTATCCTACCGTCTTTTCCGAGTTTTTTTCATTTTCATTTGCGAACGATCAAATTGTCGCTTCTTTTCCCTTTTGTGTGTTTTCTTGGTTCTTTCCACAGTTTTATACTTATCGCGCGCGCGACGACAGCGTTAGAATATAGAACTTGATATTTTCTTTTTTCGATTTCTATCGCAGGAAGTTTATTTGCTAGACATCATGTTCAATTTACTGATTGGATGACGTAAGAGTTATGGAGGTAACAGAAAAGTAAAAAAGCGCGTAAAGTTTAATTCATTGCGAGCACAGATATGACTCGATCATTTGACATGATCTCGATATCTTTTTCCTTTTTTTTCGTATGTAGTTTACTCACTTAAAAAATTTCAGCATTCATAAGTAATTTTTTTTTCCGATTCTCAAATTTGAAATTGTATTTATAAGAAAATTAACACTGTCGTCTGCGATGTTATTAACGAGAACGTATTTATTTGCGCAATACATATTACTAGAGTATTTATTTTTTTGAAATTGATTTCAAAAGGCGTTAGTATATTGAATATAGAAATTCAAAAAATCTAATATATGCATTTTAATTTGATATCTTCAAAGCATGTTTGAATCTGCATTTGTTCTCTCACCTTTATTTCAAGATTTATTGCAAAGACGTCATAACGAATTGAGCTAGCACGGGTTGTTCTCCATCAAAAAATAGCATAAGGTTAAAAAGCCAAACGTATTTACTAAAATTTGCGATAGTGGTCTAAGAGTAGTGTTTTAGATAGATACGGAGATACATTTATACATGTACAACCATAAAATACATTCTATTGTCAAATAGAAGGTCACAAATGTAGGAGTCCGAATGCGTTATAAGATGCGTATTGACTTATATTTTATGATGAGCCTGCGTTCTGGCATACGTACCTCTGCGAAATAAATTTCGAAAGAGACCTCGGAGATTCGCAACAACGAAGGAAGACACACATTAGGTTACGGTTGTGTAACGTCTGTAATATTGATTAAAGAGTTATGGAATAATCCGTCGCGGTACTGTTGATGTACGCGGTACGACTGCTGTTGATAGTACCATCTCCATTTCTACTATTCACCACTCTAATACTATACTATTGTTTATAGTATTTTGTTATATACTGTGAACACTAAGAAGCTAGCGACATTCTTTTATAGAGTAATTAATATTCCGAATGAATTAATAAACGTTCACATTTTAATAGAAACTCTTGGAATTGTCAGTTATTTATGAATTATCACATTATCTTAATCGACATCCTATTTTGTCCTATTTTCTTTGGTTTTCTGTTTGTAATTTCGAAACACGCGAAAAATACTGATGCTTTTTTCCTGAAAAATTGTTAAAAAACTTATTTGTTAGTACAACTTATTACAAGTTCTAATTTTATAAAAGTCTTACATTTTTCTACACATCTATAATTTATATGTTTGCAACAATAATATGACGATATATAGAATACAACGATTTATTACATCAAGATAAGATATGTACATTGTTTAAAACGTACTTTCAGAAAGCAACTTCGGAAGTCCATGATTTTTTTTAACTCGTGCGGTAAGTATATACTTATCTATATTATCTTTCGTATTATCGCTTTGTTAATAATTATTTTAATTTTATAAAAAACAAAGTTCGACAGATAAAATGCAAGAAGAATATTTTCGTATTTAAATATTCTTGATATTTTTTAATCACATAAGATCAATATTATAAAATTATATAAGCTAAATGTGATGGAGAGGAGATAATTTGCTTCCTCTTGCTTACAAATCTATCATTATGCATTTGATTTCATGTAATCAAAAATTTCATAATTTTTAGTTTATATAATTTTTGCGTAATACAAGATAAAGTTACATATAATGTCGTTCGTAGTTAAGAGTCTAAATTTGTAAGTTTCAGATATGTAGATTGTCTCTTTCGAGAATCGTGTGATAATCGCATATCTATTTATCGATTTTATATTATATTCTTTATTCGAGATCTAATCTAATAAACTGTTATCACATCGAAAGCCCTGCAAAATTTATTCTGACACTTAATCTATGCGTTATTAATATTATTCCGAAGAGTTTACGTTCGATTGTTACTTTGATTTTACAATTGTATCGCTTTTTTCGATGGCTTCTGTGTACTAACTGTACTTTTGTTCCTACGAATAACGGAAGCATTTCTCTATACAAGAATCATCAAAATGAAATCATGATAGTCTGCTTTAAGATTAGCTTAGGACGGCTTAGTTTCATATAATTGTTCAAATATTCCGTTTTAAATAAGATAGGTAGTCCAACAGTGAACGAGTAGTACACTATGAACTATTGTGATATTTCGTAAATGCGACGTTATCAAATTATGCTGCTATCATGCAGCGACTCGTATTTGAACCTCTTCTCGGTTCCCCAGTCGACTGACAGATCGCGCCAAGGACGGCTATGTAATGTCACATTTTAAGAATTTTGCGATGCAAAGTAAGTTTTTTCGTAGCTTTACGCATTTTTTATGTTTTTGTTATTATGCCTATCATTTTTTCATTGTGCAATAGTTTTGTGTGCACATTTAGCTTTATTATTCTGTAAGCAACTTCTTCTGTTATATTATTTTACACCGCATTATTTAGGAGTTTATCGTGAAAAAGATTAGGAGATCTACAATGAATCATTTTGACGTAGTGAACAATGAACCATGGTATATTGTAGACCACACATAACCTTTTGTACAATAACCTTCAAAATAATAATTCATTGTAATAATTATTTAGAATACGGCTCCCCCCCCCCACCTAAAATCTCAATAAAAATATACATTTGACGCGTTTTCACTCAAAACGAAAGAAAAATCGGCGGTGATCGGCCTTACCATCTTATAATTATCTATTTTATAAACATTTCTAAATATAGCAAAACTAAAAAATCCCAATAATTCGCAGTGTAAAATATGTAGTTTATTATTATTAATAGCATCGTTCATTGTGTACATATCCTTTGTACACTATGAACCACTTCCCGATTTTTTAAATAATCGAAATTGTGATTAAAATAAAAAAATAACTTGAAAGTTATTGTTTATAGTAGCCAACTAACTAAATTCATAAATTGTATGCCAAAACTCAAATCTTTAATTCAATAATTGAAAAAGAATATAAGCTTCTGAAATTTACATGGTTCATTGTTGGACCACTTACCCTATTTTATTTTTTGTATATTATTTGTATATAATTCAAATACCTTCTTTACTGTCGTCGCGTTGTATAAATGATATTCCTCTTACACTATCATCTTTAATTTGGTAAATGATATTATTTAACCCAGCGATGATATATAGCGGGTTCATAGAATTTTTTTATTTTACAGTGAATGAAGCTACTGTATGTACTTACAATCTTCAATCAATTTTTCTACAATACAATAAGATACGATTATGCAATCCGTCTGGTCAAATTTTATTATGAATTTCGTTTTCTTCGGATTTTCAAATTGCATGATTTTATGTATATATAATAACATCAATAATTTATTTTATAGTTTTATTTAAGATAAATCTTATTCACGTTAAGTTAGATTTAAACATCAAAATTTTGACTAAAAAATTAGTGTATATTAATATACACTGTTGAATTACATACCTGATTTTATCAAGAAATTCTTGTTCTTTCAAAATAATAATGACAGCTATACCTGCGCTGTAAATTGTACTCGTATTTGTGTTCTAAGAATTTGCGTAACATTGCGAATTGTTGGTATAAAAGGTATTTATACAACATTGTACGTATTTTTTTTTCGTAAATCCTTCGTTAATGGCATTTGCCAAGTTCGTTGAACTCTTCTCATTAAAATGCAGGTAAGCTTTCGACAACAACTATTACGTCTTACGTAAGTTACAATTTTCATTCAGATTACATTCTCATATGTGTGTAGAATTTGCGTGTAAACTTGGCACTTGTAGCTATTCACGCAATGGAGCATTTATGACATCGTTGCCCTTTCGATTTTACCTTACCATCATCTCCTTGCTCCATTTGTTTACGAATGGAATCTGCAAATGAGTGAAAGCAAATAGAATCTCATTGCAGAAAGTTCTATTCTATATGAAATTCAATCTTATATATTACGATTGTTATTGTTATCTCTATAAACGTCAGCCGCGCTGTAATCCATTGCTATCCTTGCGAATAAGGGATATTTTTACTGCGCGTAGTAAGGAGTTTATTGAGATAACAATTGGATAACAATAGTAATAAGAAACGGATTTATAAATGCTGTACGTATAAATATACCGGAATAGAATGTATACCGGATTTATATATAAATATATACCAGCAATTGCTTTCTTGTCCACCGCTGATAAAGCTTCACAGAGCTCTTTTATCAGTGACACGTCTGGATTTAATCCGGAGGCCCAGATCATTAACATTCGAAATCCGTGCTCCTTGAAACTCGCGGGACCTATAATTGGAGCTTTATCGTCCTTTTCATAAGGCTGCTCTAGACGCACTATAGGAACATTGAGGTACAAATTCGCACGTATAATCCGTAATTAATTTTACGCAAGATTGAGTAAATAAATGTTTTTTTTTTAATAAATTAAGTTAAAGTTAATGAATTATAAAATTAATATATATATATATATATATATATATATATATAAAAGTTAAAAGTTGGATAAAAATTCAGTTAAAGTTACGTTAAGATCGAATAAAGTTAATTTGGAAAACGTTATTTTTATTGAATCAGAATATTCTAATTTTTTTCAAATCACATTGCTTTAAATAATAAAATAATTACAGTATAATAAATCATCAGATTAATTTAATATTTTATTTTTTTATAAATCATACGAAATATTAAAGATATTTGTTGTATAATAAAAAATTGATGTTTAGTATGTTTAGTATTTTATCTATGTAAATAATCTTTTCCATATAAAGATGTTTATAGATAAGAAGAATTTTAACTAAAAAAGGAAAAAGTTAATAAATTAAAATTTAAGAGTAACTAAATTAAGTTAAAAGCTGTTAATTTTTTAATTTTTAATTTAACTTTTATCTTATTAACTAATTACTAGTTAATTTTAACTTTTTTTTTATCTTATGTTGTCATTTTTATTTTATGTTGTATGAATGCATATTTATAAAGAACGGGAGCACGGAATGTGTATAACGCATAATGCATACAAAAATGAACCAATCAATCCCTTTCTTTCTGATATGCATGAAATTTCGATATATATGAAACTAAACAAATAATTTTGATATTTCTCTGAAAAAACGTAAATAAATTGCAATGAGAGACTAATATTACTAATATTACATAACATCGATTTACCCGTATACTGATGTTCGATAGCTCTGATCTGTTCAGGAGTGAAGGCCCAGTGAACAGCTAATTTTTTCCAATCTTCAGGGGCAAGTTGCTTGTAGGCCAACTTCCAAAGAATGGATCGGATTTGCTCCGAGAGGCGACCATTATTGCTGGAGATGCTGCCACCACGCGATCCTTCCCTCCACCACCTTCGTGCCGGAGTCAACTCTCGAACCTCCTTGTTAGAATTTGAAATCTCCTTAAATCTAATTTTTTGTTCTTGGCTCCAATTTTCTTAGCTGATTTTAATTTAACATATATAGAACAAGTAGAATGTATTCATGCAGTACAAAAATTTGTAACAATATTGCTACAATATTACAATGTTATCGCAATATATATTGCTAACGTTAATAATATTGTTATAATATTGTTGATTCATACTGTATGAATAATGACTAAAAACACGTATTTGTTTTTTTGTTTCAAAATTTAGACTCGCACAAATTTTGTGCCTTTTGCTGGAACAATATTTGAAGCAATATAAAATTTTTATAGAACAATTAATGCAACATAAATGTCATAAACAATCTGAACAAATTTAAATTGAAAAATTAACAATTTTTACGATTGAAATATACGAGATACTGCAGTTAATATCACATATTCTGCATTTTATCACATATTTATCATCTTGTTTGCGGCGTCTACCAGAAATGAGGTGAAAGGGAAGACGATCAACGTTAAGCGAAATTCTTGTAACTACGGTGGATGTGTACCTACCGGGGTCGGATAATCTAATCTAGCGGTCTTAATGATCATGTCGACGATGGCTGTGAAACTGCCCCTTGCCGCAATGTAAAGTGGTGTTCGGCCGCTCTGCAAATGTCAGGATAAACTTCGGTTTAACTTTATTATCAAGTTTGCAACGGTTGCCGTCAATCCGACACCCATATCGCGTTAACCGTAGCACTCTGGATCAGGAATAAGACGTTTGAAGCTTTCTGCAAATAGCGCGAGTCAATTTCTCGTGGCACGTGTCATTGTCGACAGAATCGACGTTCCTCTCGTATTGTGCACGCGCAACAGACTTTTCGTCCAATGTGTTAATCAAGAGTGGGATGTTATATTATTAGAGCTGTGTCTTAAGATTGAATCTTTTATAGCATTCTTCGTAGCGCTTGTACAAAATAAAGTTGCAAGAAATAAAATATACAGAAAATGCAAAAAGTACGTAAATGAATACATTTTGTCCTAATATAAGTAAAAGAGTTTCATGTGTTTGCTCATTGTAAAAGCTAAATTTTTCAACTGTACGAATACTATTTGTATATCTAAACAATTTTTATTTTTGCTTATTTTTAAAATAATATATTTAAAAAATTATATAATATATATATATTTTTTTAAATTTTATATATATATATATATATTTGATTATTACACATCTTTTTAAATAAAATGATTTTAAGAAATATGGTCTATTTTATTCTTTGTTAATAAATTGCTTAATTTTACTTTTTAAAAATAAGATTTTAAAAAAATTTTAAAAGTTTAAATAAGGTTTTTAAAAGTTTAAAAAACTTCTTTGTATAAATATTTTTCGCATTTACTACATATTAAGACACAAGTCATTAAAATTGCGTTATTTTGCGAGTATAAATACTCTCATTAATTTTCATTAACATTTTCATAATTAACTTGTCGATATTAGTTTAATTTGTTCATGTGGAATAATCTTGATTCCTAATAAACTTGCGGTAATGAACCGTTATCTTGATTGGATTTAAAGCAATGTAGGAGGTCACCATTAAAGCAGATCTTTTAATTAAGCATATTATGAAAGAATGTAATACAAGCAATATTTAACAGTTACCCTTGTTAGTATTTATAACATATTTCATCATTTTACGAAGATTTAATTAGATTCTCTTTTTAATTAGTTCTCGCATCTCTTGAACTTTCTTTCATGTTACAAAAATTGCGCTTTAAATTATTAAATGAATTCAGTAATTAATTTATGAATAAAATTTAATTAACTATTGAATAATTTGTGCTTGATTATATTGTTATAATTCTACCATAGTGCAAGCTCTAAATTCATGGCAATTTAATTGATAACATGGCAATGGTCATAAATTTAGTCAAGCGTCGATAATATGGTTTATATGGAACACAAACGGATTCGGTTAATTATATCGTCAAAGGATATAACACGATAATATCCAATTTTATCTCTAAACTATATAGATGTATTTACCTGTTCTTTTTGTTCAATATTTGCGCCTGCCGCAAGAAGTAATTCGCAAATATCGGTATGCCCCATCTCAGCTGCGATATGTATGGACGATTGAAGCCTCTAAAGCAAATTGATAGAAAATGGAAAAATCAAACAATTCTTATTGTAAGTTTTCCGATATAGTATATAGTTGTAAAAATTTTAATTTCAGCCTGAAGATTGGCAAGTGTAATATTGCTTGCAGTAACAAGCTATGCAATCTTACGATGATTATACGGGTTGATAACGATTTTGGTAAATTAGTAATTTTGGCTGATTTTTATGTATTTTCTGATGTTGATTTTGGAAAGGAGATTAGAACTTATCCTCTGAGCTTTAATTTTTTGTAACTGATATATCTCTTTTTAAATACTTATACATTTTCAATTGCTCGTTTTGTAAGATTTTTTTGTTAATTAAAATAATTTATTTTTATTTGAAGCCTTTTAATGAATAAAAAATTATATTAAATTCAATTATAATTATTCTCTATAAATTATTTATTTACCTAAGCAGAAGAGATAAAAAAATAAAATAATTTTCAAATTCATGTTGCTTCAAAATTCTGCTGTTATAAATTTGACAAACATATATGAAATCAGCGCAAAAAATACTATAAGAAACACCTTAACAACTCAATTTAATATAAGAAACATAAAATTTTGGCCAATGTTATTAGTACACACAATGTAGTTTTACATACCAGATTCAAACAATTGAGATCGACGCCTTTGTTAATTAATATCTCTACCGTTTCTACTTCGTTGTTTTGGCAGGCCAGATGTAAAGATGTATTACCGTTCTGCAATAGATAATGAAGGAAATTCGTACAATTTGTGCAATATATTCTTTTGTCCCGGAGATATTCTTTAGATATTCTTTTGCGTCCCTTTTTCTTCCCGCCAATTAATTTTATTCATTGCATTGCGATTGCATGCTTGCGATCGAATGTCGAGATATTTCTATGCATAATAATGTATCGACAAAATATTGTTATTCGTTGTCGTGCATACGGTAGTCTCGGCACGGATTATATTTGAAAATACCGAGATATATCTGTACCTTACACTGCTTGTTAAGATCGGCCCCGTGTTGAATCATGGAGTCGAGTATTCCTTTGCATCCTTGACTTGCGGCGACATGAAGGGGAGTAAAACCCTCCTGGAGAGATAGTTGATATAGATTAATCGTATGAAATAATGATTGTAATATGAAATATGCGATATAAAATAATGATCCGTTGTTATACGATATTTCTGCGAATTATATCAGTTCATTTAAACGAATATGAAGAAATTACGCCGAGTAAAAAAATACAAATTCGCTGTAGGAGTTATTCTAAATTTTTAAGTTATTCCAAAAAATTAATATTAATGTTTAATTGCTATTAATATGGGTTTATAAGTAATTTCGTTTATCCTATTAAGTTGTTTTTCCTTCATCTTCGTTAAGTAGATGTAATCGCTCAACTATTCAATTTACCGCGTCAATTAGTTCGGTGTTCGCTCCGGCCTTCAATAATAATTGCGCGATTCCTGTGTGCCTCGTTCTAGTAGCTACGTGAAGTGGGGTATTGCCATCGTTATCCTGGGCATCTACATTCGCCCCTAATCCTATAAGGACTTCAACCGCGTCCAAGTGCTCTTTGGCGCAGGCACAGTGCAGCGGTGTTTGTCCTTTCTGGAAATAAATCCAGATTTAGGAAAATCAATTAGTGCTTGAGACTTTCACTATGTATATTCATTATAAAAAAATACGCGATTATCACAATTTTCTCGTATTTACGATATAAATCTCATGATGCATTATTGATACTTACATGGAAATAGTATGCTAAAATATTGAAAATTTAATCAGACACAGATTTGAAAATAATTTTATTGGACTATTGAAGGACGTAATCAGGTATATGTAGAACTCTTAAGATAAGATCGCTAGAATGTCACAATTTTTATAATATTACTCACGCTTGATTTTTCTACATAATTACTTTAATAGTTCAATAATTATTTTAATAGTCCAATACAATTGTTTTCAGATTTGTAGTTAGCTAAATTTTTAGATATTTTAATAAAAGTTCTTTTTATGCATGCACATCAATTATATTATTTTTGAATGTAAATAAAAAAAATTTTCTGAAAATTACTTGGAGCTTTCGATTGAACAATAATATTTGCGTAAAAGAAAATACAACATTTTTATACAATATATTCTCTATACATTTTGCAGTGAATGTTAGAAAAACATGTTATTTTAATTTTTCTTGTTTTGAATGTTTATTCAACGAATGCAAATCATAAAATTTAAGAGTAATATTTTTCGTAAATTTCGTGATCTATGATTATTACATTTTACAAACTTTAGGCAATGACAGGATGTTAAACACAGCTGTTTAAAAATTCTAGATATAATAGTCTCAATTTCAAGACTGATTTGTTTTTTTCTGTTAGATTATCCATTCTATTTGTTACACTTATGATCTAACATTGTGCAACATCGGAACCTAATACAAATTTATATCATTACAAATTATCTATAACGACATCTAACAATCTTATTGATTTTGTGAAAATAGCTTAATAGATATCATAAAATTAGAAATACAAATAGAGATTAATTAATTGCATTATTTATAGAAAATATTAATACGCGCTTATCATTATTCACAATTATCCTAATAGATTCTACGTTTTTTTTTAATCGGCATTACATCAATATTTTTGGAGGGATGGAAGTAACTGATAATCCAAAAATAATTAACCGATACGCGGCAACTTGCGTGGCATATAAAGACGGAGCACCACGCCGCGCCTATCTCAGGGAAATTAGAATTCCGTACGCGGCAACGAGGAAAATCGAGAAGGGATACGCGAGTAAATTGAATGAGAAAGCAAGAGTATCCAGGAAACGGGGAGGAGTGAGGATTTGTTTACAAAGGCTCCCGTAAAATGTACTCAAGCTGGCGATTGGTCGAGTTTCACAGTCGCGGAAGCCCTCAGGGGATTGTGCTTGCCTCTCGATAAGGACACTATGGCAGTCGACACCGGGAGCGAAAGAGAAAGAGAGAGCGAGAGAGACCCATTTTCCCAGGATTTGAATCAAGAGAGAGAGAGAGAGAGAGAGAGAGAGAGAGAGAGATGCGCTCACGCTCTGACCTATCTGCGAACGTATATATATATACATATATATATACTACACATGCGGAAATCCGAACGGTTCCTCTTACCGCCACGCGCGTTAAACGAACGGTCGATTGTTCCTGTCGATAAATTATAAATATCCTCTTTTGTGTCTTCATTCGCCCCGCGATCGATACTGCACTGCTCCATGACCGAGTCACTGTGGCTATTATTCTTATACAATTTTTGATGCGTTTTCACTGTTTTTCAGATACGTGATATTTAATTTTAATTATTAATTATTAAAATGCGAGAGAGAGAGAGAGAGAGAGAGAGAGAGATTTATATCTTTGCGCGAGAGAGATTTAATATATCGTAATAATAGCATAAACAAATAATGATACAATTTAATTTAATATAATTTATCAATTCTGTTAAAGCTTGGCTTCGATCGTTAATTTTTATTAGATACATGACAGTTGCTTGGTTACAGCCTCTGAACGAAATATATCTCGAAAGAATTTCCTTTCCACTCATCGCGAGCTTCGTTTTTTGATATTTATATATCACACATTGTCGATGTAAGGGTCAGGATCAACAAGGCTTTTAAGCATATCCCAACGTGCTTATAAGGATGCTATAACAATATTCTCTGCTGGAAAGCAGCTTGAGATGTTCCAGAGAGTGCCCGGGTCACACGTCAAGCCTGATCCCGGATTGTAGACAGATGCTTATCGTCGTTGCGGGACGCGTAGGAATAAAAATCATTGGAGATCCGTATCCAGGAAATGGCGAGAAGAGGGAGAGGAAGAGGGGGAAGGAGGGGGGAGAGAGAGAGAGAGAGAGATCATGCGAGGATTGATTGCACGAATGATTTATCGGAAAAACGAGTTGTCAAGTGATAACTGATTCCAGAAAGAGGATTTTCTCTCTCCGAAATCCGCTTTATATACGATTTCTGCTGGATACGGATTGAATTAATGTTACAGTTAAAAGATAATGAATTTTTATTTGTTTGAACGTTACGGCTAATAGGACGCTGTATTGAATACTAATTGACCGTCATTTGAGTTAAATCAAACAAATATCTTATTTTCAACTCGCGTGTGAATTATATAATTTCGTTAAAAGCGTTGCATTTACATTAAATGCATCTCTACATTATTTTATAAATAATTACTGCTTTTAAAGGCGAAATTATGCTTTAAAATATTGTTATAGGCAATTAGCCTGTAATTCTCAAGCGAAGGTTGGGATGCATAAAATGGCGCATAATTCATGTATGCAAATATTTTCTGAGAGAGACAAATAATTAATAATTTATGAGAGCGAACTGTACACACAGTTGCGATCGCATAACTAATTTTCCTACGTAGAAACACTTTTGACTGGTTGTTACGTAAGAGAACTTTCGCAAGAGAAGTTCGGGCGACCAAGATGTTAATGGATGGACAAGTGTCCTTTAAGATATGCGTATGTGTGTGTGTATATGTATATATATATATATATATATATATATATATATATATATATGTATATATTTATATACAGATAGCACACGACATAGAATGTATATGAACGTTCTAAGAATATTTGTACATTTTTAAAATGTTCTATGAACGTTTTTAAAAGTTTGGTGCTGTATGGGTATGTACATATATGTGGACATATATACATGCATATATCTTATATGTACTGTACATGTATGTATATATACACCGAATCTGGGCGAAATGGTGGGAATCAGATTTCCGAGTGTGGAATATCTCATTGCAAATTGCAACGTGAAATTCGAGAAACTAAGGTCGAAATACGCCCGTATATACGCAAGGACATATCTGGTCCATTTCGATATGCACGTGATGCGTACATTGATATATCATCCAATCTTGTAACGAGAGACAAACATTAATTGTCATTTATTATGTTATTTGTTTATTTAATTAATATAAGAATCATGGAAAGTATCTTTTCTTTGACGATTATGATTAAATGTAATTCGAACTATGAATATATTTATACACATGTGTGCATGCCACATTTTAGTAACAATACAACTATCGAAGTAGTTACCGTGACTTCTTGAGTTTCTTTGATGTCGCGTAGAATCCATCTTTTATTTTTGAATGAAATCTATATTTCCTTTATGATATCTTTATACAGTGAAATTTTTGAAAGCTTGTTTCCGTAGTTTCTGCAGAAATCAATAAAATAATATGATTTTCTGTTAGAAAGAGATGGAATAAAAAGAATCTCCTTTACACATCTAAATTATTTTTTCTGCGAAATGTAATGCGAATGTACCAGCGTGTTCATGTAGAAGTGACGTACTAAAATGAGGGAACATTTTTGCTTACCTTGTCCGTGGTGTCCAGCACGATCCGCGGGATGTTTGCAAGCGCTGTGATTACCGCCGGATGTCCGGTGATGGCTGCATGATGAAGAGCAGTCGCCCCAGTGGAGTCAGTTGCCTCACCGTTTAACGATTCCACTGCATCCGCCAAGTACTCCACTACGGCGACGTTGCTGCCACGAGCGCCGCACATTAAAAGGGTGTGTTGTTTCTAAACAGAAAGAAAAAAATAATTTTTATGATGTTATAAAAGGAGAATTTTCGCGGAGGCAAAGTTGCGATTTTTACACCGTAATGTTGCCTCACAATTTCAATCCGCAAAGGAAAATATGGACCACTGTTGCCTTCGTGCGTGTCGGTTCTTTCTTATAATTCACGTCTCTCATTTTCTTCGTATCGGTACATGCGTGATAAAATGCTATATACGACGCGCCGAGGGGGCATGATGAAAGCGCTCGCCTATTATTTAAGACCGATGCCAATATCAATATTGACACGTTATTGATTTCAACTCTGCCGCGGTTTCCCGACGACTTATTTCACTTTTTTCCACGACATTCGTGAGATTTCTGTTTCAATATTTCCTTTTTCTACAATATCCGCGATCAATAAACTCCAATTAAACGTACGATTTAATCCTGCACAGCATGTTCTGCAAATTTTTATTGGATAAAATTTTTTTGAAAATTATTTGAACTAAGTTTCCTTGTTATCTAAATGAAGTTTTCTTCACGCGACTATTTTCGCAATATTTCACGCAAGTTTCGTATGCTTAACAAATTTCGTAGAGTCGCGACACTTACGAAGTCGTAAATTTCATCTCAAGGAAAAGCTTGAATTTACTTTCGTATGAAATGTTTAATAAAGGATTACCTTGTTAACTGCTGATACATTTGCTCCGGCATTGATCAGCATCTTCACCGCATCTCGGTGACCGTGTTGAGCGGCCATATGCAAGGGTCGCATTCCATACTTGAAAGAGAAATGAACAGTCGGGAAATTAATGTTCGACGAAGAATTTCATCAAGTCGGTCGTCGTCTCTCTCTCTCTAGATTAAATTCCGAAAGAAGTGTCGCTCCAAAAACGTATTAACATATAATGTATAATAAAGTAACCATTTATCAGTCCCTAAGTTTACATTAATTTCCTATGTGGAAGCACTCAACGATATTAAATTTAAAGACTCTTTATTTTTGCGTGTAAGAGTTTTTCTTTTTTAGGAAATGTTTGTGTTTTATTTTGTTGTCTCAATTTAGAGTTATTTAGTGAACCCCATCGCTCCCCCTTTTTAATAGACTAATTAAAAAAAGAAAAAGAAAACATATACCATACCTTATCTCTCGCTTCGATATCGCACTTGGCTTGTATTAACATTTCAATAATTTCTGTGTTTCCTCTAGATGCTGCCCAATGAATCGGAGCGCGACCATACTAAGAGAGATTTTAATAATAAATATTAGAAGCGCTTGTTGCTCTTAATGACACTAAATTTATCAAAAATAAAGTAGACGTTAAATTGAATAGCATTCTGTGTATTTTTCTTTGAAGTATTTTTAATGACTTACGTTATTTCTGGAATCTACGTCGACAGTCTCCTTAAGTACTTTACGAACAGTGTCCGCTTCGTTCTTTATCACAGCTTCGTGTAGAAGAAGATCATTCTTAAGAACTGACAAAAAACATAATGAAGAAAAAAGGTAAAATAAATTATGTATTCATGTACATAATATTTATAAAATATAATTTATATAATTGCACAATTAAAATATATGAATTGTTTTGCAATATTATTACATCAATTTTTGAAATAAAATTATTATAAAATAATTATTTTATTTTAATCTTTATATAAAAAAAAATACATCAACTGACTTTTCCAGCTTAATTTTAACGTTTTTCGATCCCTTTATAATATTTTTTTTATGAAATACGTCAAACCATTTTTTCTGTACCTATGTAATATAGATCTAGAGATCTCTCTCTCTCTCTCTCTCTCTCTCTCTCTCTCTCTATTTTTTAACTTTTTTTATATTGGTTTTATAAAATATATATTGAATCGTATTTTTTATACAACATAGATGCAGATTAATTTTTCAACTACTTTGTAACGGTTTTTGCGAAAGTATGATCTTAAACGAGACACGCGAAATAATATGGATTCAATTAATTCGCTTGTATGCGTTAGTGGTTTTTTATTTTAACTTTGAACAGTCACGTAGTAGCACATGCTGTTGTTACCTAGCGCACATTGTTTTTGTGGAAAATTTCGGTCCGCACAGATATCGACCGTATGTGCAATTAAAGTAAAATGAAGAAAAGTGGGGATGAAATACGGGAGTGTGCACACTGTATCGTTAATTAGTTGAATGGTTGATTTCGCAAATGTCCGATGCAAATTAAATATCTTTTTATTTTCGCGCGACTGCATGTCAATAGACTGTATAATTTACAAAAGCAAACCAGAAAAAAATTTTTTAATTACGCAAAAGTGTTATTTATTAATTTCCTTTTTCTTTTCTCTTTCTCTTGCTTTTTTTTAAATAAACGGACCAAGCATAGCGAAAAATATACACGGCAGTTGCTTCAAAGAAATTATCTTTATCTTATCTATGTACTTAAGAAAGTGATTAAAATGATCTTCATATAATATTATATACTGCAATTATCATTTCTGTATTAAGGAGTTCATCAAACAATAAATATATAAATACATTTGTATATTTATTTCATTTATAATAAAGCCCTCTGCTGTTTTGATGATATAATAAATTATTATATAGTATTGCATCGTAAAAACAAAAAATTTGTTTTATTTGAGGAAAGCGGAAATTGCGAAAGAATCAATTAGTTAAAAGAAATTCAATACTTTAAACGTATGAGTGGTTTTTCCGGTTTTCCCGTAAATCTTGGGAAATGGAGAACGTGAAATCCATTTTTCACTTCTCATATATTCACATTTCACTTAGGATTGCCGAGACAGCTTTGCACGCTTCGTAGCACATTTTGTATGAGGCAGATGCGGTACTTTACTCACTTCTAGCAGTCTTTTGGTTCAGCTCTTCATCCTCGATCGCCTCACTGAGATTCAGCGGTGGTGGTGGGGCCTTCGCCTTCGTTATTCTCAGCTCTTCTTTGTCCACCATCTTTCACTGCCGTTGTTCTGAGCCTAGCATTATCATTGGTGTCGCTTCTTAATCGTGTGACGTTAATGCGCCTAGATTGAACCTCTACTGTTAATTATCAACGACCTAGAAAGCCAAAGATGAGTGACGAAATGTACAATCACAGAAATCATAGCTGAAATTAGAAATTTAAAAGAGATCAAAGTCTTTACAGTGAATTGCTGAAGTGAATTTTTAAATAAAAAAAAAAAGAAAGTTAATGTGATGATATATTCGGATTACGTAAATTTTGGAAGTATAATTGTATTAAAGAGAAAAAAATACAATTAAAAATGTTGCTTGAAATATGTTACTTAAATGACATAAAATATTATACGACAGATATATACTTAATAACATTTGCTTTTCTCGATTTATTTAAAAGATAAATTAAAATACAGCAACATTTATATGCCGTTGGCTTATCAGTACTGCAGGTGTTAATTTATTATGTCCACCAATTATCAAAAATATTCTGAGCGTTCATTATGGAATTGAAATTACTGTCTATTAAAACTTGCATATATCTTGTGCAATTACAGTTTGTAGCCGTCGGAATATATAAATGACAAATTAATCACGAGCTTTCTCGTTCTACATTTCAATTTGTCGTATTTCGAATTTTCGTGTTTTATCACGGTGAAATCTGTTATTACAATACTATTTATGCGGTTGCAATATATTTGGAAGCTTGGTTAGCAGAGTACAATATGTATAATTTATGAACGATAATTAATTCATTTGCGAATTCTAATTTTCGTAATTATATCAGAAATATTATGATACTAAATGTGAGAGATGTATTTACATACATTTTAATATTTCAAATTAGCCAGCACTACAATCAATTGTAATATGTTTCCGAATATATTAAGACATTTTATATTGCTTCTCAATAATGTAATTTGTATATTAATTAACATTAAAACTTAATACAAAAATATATTAAAGATTTAATGAAAAACGAGAAATTGGAAAGTAAAATGAATTTATTTCTTACGTACAATACACGTCAGCAAAATATATGTACATTTTAAATATATATATATATATATCTTCTTAGTATCGCTTTTAAACATATTTTGTGTAACAATCCACAAGTCTTCTGATTCCGTTTGCGAAGATTTTGAGCTGTTCTTCAAGTCACATATACATGTTTCCTAACTCCAAGAACTGAGCAGTTATAATTCGAAATTAAATCAACGAGAATATATTAATTAAGAAAAATAAATGTATTTTTGATCAAAATAGATCTAGTGTTTAAATATATTAAATATTTCATTTGAAATAAATTATTCATAGTTTTTAAGACGTTTATATGTATAAGCATCAAATTATTAATAATATCAATATTATTAAATTGCTTTGTCAATTTAATATGTGATATTACTTTAGTTCCGTTCACGTTTGCGTTTCATTGAAAAGATTTCAGCGTTTTGTAGAATTATATATTAGGTGTTGGAATTAATTCGTAGCGTTTTACAAGTGATGGGAAGTACTTTCATTAATGTATTTTTTAATGCTCATGTGAAATAAATAACATTCTTTCATTAAAAACGCTACGAATTAATTCCAACACCTAATATGTATGTAAATAATTCACATTGAGATATTTAAAACACAAAGATCAGCTTTGACCGAAAATAAATTTATTTCTCTTAATTGATCCAAAAACTGATATTTGGCTCTGGCTTATACTGTTAGCCACGCAGAGCTTCTTTTTGGCTAAGTATTCTATCTTTCGGTAAATTGTAACTTATTCGCTTTTTCTCTCTCGCTATCGTTCTTTTTTTCTTTCTTTTTTGCTCTTTCTTTTATTCATTAGGTAAATTATCACATAGTTCATAATTTATTCGAAGATGGAACAACCGGCTCTGAATGATCTAAACAAATGAAAATGGAAGTAGCAATATAGTTATAAAGCAACATTATAATTAATCAGTATTTGCGAAATTAATATCGATTATCTTGGATTATATGTATCTTTTTAAGTTCTGATTAATTTGATGCTTATTTCGTATTTTTCACAGTGAGTGATAAACAATTCATTTTCGCGTAATTCGATATTCATTTAAACGCAGTTACACCGTATGTTTACTGTAGATTGTGAATTTTCTCGAAGTTCGTTATACAGTAATATTTATTTTATTATCGCAAAATCAGAGTTTCGTAGAAAAAGAGAGAGAGAGAGAGGGGCAGTTGCAATGCAATCGCTAGTGGCAGAAATGTCTAAATTTTCTTTACATTAGTCACTAACTACATTAACAAGAAAAGCTTTCTTTTGTGAAGCATCTCCGCGCGCTTCGCTTAATCCTTCTATATACCCTTCGCTTTATCTCTTTGACGTTTTTAGACGTGTATTATTTTGTGATTAAATAGATATTGAAATAAAACAACATTAGTTTTATAAACGTGCGAGTATTATTAGATTTATACATTTAAATTTTTGTACATTTTTGACATTACAAATATCATTTTATGGGTGATTAATAAGATAAATAAAAGAAATATCTACCATTCTGTTCAAATACGTGTGATATTAAGAAATCATAATATTTCTTTTTTCATCAAACCATACAATTTTTTATTTTTAAATATATTTATTCGAAAAAATCAAGGAATCACGCATTGTGAGCTTATAACGTACAATACATATTTTTCTTGCAACTTGAGTCACAATTTTCCAGAGTGAATTAGATATGTAATATTTAACGCGAGTCGGTTTCACTGCTCAAATGTGGGAAATTTACATATTAATTTCGCTGATGGAGTTACCGCATGGTTTCCGTTATACCTGTAACGGCAATATATTATCATAAATTTAGTAGTACTTCGTAGCTGAATCAGACCTTCACGAAATTCCGGAAATTTCAATAATTGTCATCCGAATGGAAATTATATCAAATACATCTTCACATCCGTTAGATATAGACTGCAAATCGTTAACAGGAAGTCGCATTACCTTCGTTCGTAATTATTTCCTACTATAATTAAGATTCGTCTTTCAAATTTACTTATTTTTCTATTCTGGATGCGAGATGTGTTGACATGAGCGCAATATGTACAAAATACGTGTCTGTCGGACATTGAACAAGCATATTCTTCATGATGTAAAATACAATATATTAAAAAAAAAATACTGATATTAATAGAATCCCCCTTAAGAAAATGAACTAATTAGTGTTCCAATAAACTGTTTAACTACACTGTAACTAATGTTATTTTATCAATTACTGATATAATATCATCACAGTTATTAATAAAACTAATCAGTTCTTTTGAACAAACAAGAGATTACATTAATAAAATAATAGAATATTATTATATAAAAATATATATTATAATATAATATTAATATTCATGAAGTACTAGATAATATTAGAATATTCTTATGTCTAATTTCTAATTCAAAGATGAATATATTATCCAGAGAGACGGTAGAAAAGCGTACTGACGGGTTACTGTATCTCCGAGTTGCAGAATATATTTCATTGTACGTCTGTCGCCTGGGAAAATGCGCTTTTATCTATAAGACATTCATTAGCATTGTAAGTTACAACTGCCTCTGTTTTTAATGATTGATTGTGCCTGGCTTTACTGTCAAGGCGCCGCGCCGCGTCGGAGTTTATCAGTGAAATCCTACATAATCCGATATTGCTGAAACTTGTGCAAGTTTTGTATTCGTTTAATCTTGTATGACTTCTCAGATATTTCCGTTGCTCACTGTTACAAAATAACTCAATACATCTTAGCAGTTTTTGTCAGTACTTTGCACGTCTAAATGTAAAATTATCGTAAATATTATAATAATATATGTTTAATATTGTTATACATTTAGGAAATTTATATAAAGATGTGATATGCAAATAATGCAGAAAATTATGTCAACTCTTCCAGTGTGTCAGTTAAATTTTGAACATAGATAATTTTTTAAAAATTATTATGTGAGATAAAACATAATTTGGACAATTAAAACTATATTATGTATAAAAGAATTGTTTTATGATGAGATAAATGAAGAAATAGATTTGTGCTATATATTATATTATAACTTCATATATTTATTTTGTTATTCTAAAACAGATATATCAGTTTTATTATCCGATGCATCGCATGCCATTGTACATTTCATGACTGCATGCGATCAGAATGCCTTTTCAGCTAGTAGTGTGTTGTTTCGTTAATAATGTAATATCAGAGATGTTTCCGTTTCCTGATCATCCGCAACATGCATTCATCTGCGTAGTGAAAAGTAAATGTGCGATCTGTGTAATATAGTAAACAAAGCGACATAAATTACTGTTACTGAAGCTTCTCGGATTACAATACTTTATTATTCGAGCTTTAAATTGAATATCATTCCAGTTGCAATGTATACAACCCTTTCATCATTAATTAAAAAATAAAATTCTAAAATAACAAACTTCACGACGATTTCAAGCTGATACATGATAAACTTCGCCAATCAAAGTACATATTTTAAACGATAAAAAAGTAAATATAGTTACGATAAAGTTATATATAGTGCAGTTCATGCCCTTTAAATCTTTTATGGTGAAAATTGAGTTAGTTTTTTAAAAAGAATAGCAGATTTTTATTTTTTTGGAATGAGATTCTCTTCAAGGAACAAAATTTTATTTTAAAGGAGGGAGTGTGATTTTATTTTATTTCTTGTTTGAGTAAATCTCACTTCAAACGAGTAACATCTCATTCTAAAAAAATTTTTTTCTTGGGTAAAAATATTTTCAATCTTTTTTAAAGACTGACCCAATTTTCAGTCTTTTAGAGATTTCACTTTAAGAGATTTACAGAATAAGTTTAGAGACAAACATCGTATAAAATAAAGTACTTAGAAAAACATTTTAAATATTTTTTAAATTTAAAATATGATCTTTTACAGAGAGAGTAACAAATACATTGTTCTACTTTTGTTTTCAATCTTTGCCTTGTCGCTGAATATGTTCTAATTGTTTTCTCAGTTAGTTAATCACAACGATTTGAATTTTTGGAATATTGTCGAATACTTAAGAAATGTCGCAATCTTATATTCTCCATTACACCTCCTGATTATTTCTCATTTTCGAAATTGCAGCTGAAAGATCAATAATTCGATATTGCAGAATTTTAAGCCATTATAATGGCTGACCGATTACGGCAGAAGATGATTACAAAAGAGAAGTAGCAATGCAAAGATCGAAAACAAGAATGGAATATATATATATATAATTTGTTTATATTAATTGTAAAGAATCTCATTTTAAATAAAAAATGTTTAAAATATTTTTTTAAGTGTTTTTTATTTTATATAATTTTTTTCAAAACTTATGGATCGTACTGTGTAAATTAGAAGTTCGATTTCTTTTGCATTAATTGAGAAATATTAATTATTTACTTGATGGTTTATATAGTTTAGAAAGTTATTAATATTTTCAGAAAGTTATTAATGGATAAGAATATAAATAATTCAAGTATACGCGAAGCGTAATTAGTATTATTTTTAAGGAAATTTATTTCTCCCAAACAGTATCTTTGAAATTCAATGCAAAGATGTTTTATTATTCGCAACTTAGTTGCATTAGCATCTTGTCAAGAGGATAAGTGCAGTTATTAAATTAGCAAAAGAGGTAGCAAGCGACATTCAGCAAATATAGTCGTAAATCTCTATCGTCGAGAGAAAAAACATTATCTTGAAATATATTATCTCCAGTCGCTATTCTCCAGCCATTTTTCATATTTTACTGTCACGCAGGTGTTTTCTCTAAAGAGTTAAAACGACGAGATGCTCTAAAGAGAATTTCACGCTTCTTTGATTCTTCTTGAAACTTTTCTCTTTGTCTTTTTCCTGTTAATGTCTTGTCTAAAATTTCGCATTTATATAGTTTGTTTTATGTGACACGTATTATGCTAATAAAGATATATTTTTTATAATATATCTGAGATGCACACACACACACACACACACACACACACACACACACACACACACACACACACACTTTTCTGGAGAAAAAGCAGGATGAAATTTCATATAGTTGCGCCGATGTATTAATTGCTTTTCCCGTAGTTTTGTCATTTTTGTGTGATATTTTATTTTCGGATTAGTTCATTAATATTATATAACAATTCTAATATTATAATACGACAATTTTTAATGTTACGGAGATTGAAATATTTGACTGCATATTTAATAAATTAAATAATTTTTCAATGTTCACAGATAAAATTACTCGGACTATTAATTTGCAAAATCCATTTTTAATTATAAAGATAAGAAATTAGAACATTTAAAATAGATTTTATAAATAATAAACTTATTTTATTGCGCTCTGATTGTGAGTATTTCATTTGTGTTGAAGAAGAAGCGAAATTATGAAGAGAAACACACACACACACACACACACACACTATAGCATTGTTTTATATAATAAATAAGAAGTGTTCCACTTTATTATTAATAAATTTATTAATATACTTATTATTAATAAAATAGTTTCGCAGATAACTTGCTCTATGAGAACTTTACTATTATAAATTCTCCAAGAATCGATCACTTCATCAGTGTATTTAATACTATACGGTATTTCATGGTACTGCGATCGAAGCGCATTTAGCACGCGGCCAATGACAGATGCACAATTGGATTTCGAGGAACGTTTGGAGGTGTACCATTGTTCTCTCAGTATACAACCATTGCCAACACATGCGGTAAGGTTTCGGCGTTGTGCAATGTAATGGTACTGATCTCTCGAATGGAACTCAAATGTCACGGCCAGGTATAATAGATCCATGCCAAAATCGAAGATGATATATGAGCAATGAGAGACAGAGAGAGAGAGAGAGAGAGAGAGAGAGAGAGAGAGAGAGGGGGGATATCCTAAAAAAATAAAATAAATTCAATATTAATTCTTTGAGCAAATTTCGAAATTCTTCGTAAAGTTTAAGAAATTATACGATATTTAAAGTTTAATGCAACTAAATGAAGTAATAACAATTAAATTAAAATCGGAATATTAAAATTTATTGTAAAGATTTTAAATTTCAACTTTATTTGAAAGATTTTATTGAAATTATAAAAAAATTTGAAGATAGGTTTTTTTAGTTTTATTGAGCACAATTGTAATCTTCATTCTAATCTTATTTTGTGAGTTTATAAAGCACGAAAAATTATAAAGAAATTATAAATTTCAAAGCCTGCAATAAATAATAAAACTTTTAATGATATAAAAGTATAAAAGCAATATTAAGGACGTTCTCCGAAAAAATCCATTTTCTTTAGATTTTTCTGAAACTTGCAGAATAAGCGTGTTTTAATGTCCTGAATATATGTGCTTTAAAACTCAATACTCGGTGCGGGATTAAAAATCGAAATATTCCACTTTAAAAGTCAAAGCGTTTAAAATACATATATATATATATATATATATATATATTAATATATATATATATATATATATATATATATATATATATATGTGTGTATCACACACACATATATACATACATATATACACATGTAATATATATATATATATATAGGATCCCTATCTAAAGCTTATTCGAAAATGGTCTTTTTATTCATTGTAAAAGAGTTTTTCTCAACAATTTTTTGAAATAATGAGACATAAAACTTGATATCACAAAGAATAATATGAAATTTGTCTGAATATGGTTTTCGGTATTTGTTTTTAAGAAATCATTGAGCAAAGTAAATAGTAAAGTAAATAAAGTCGCTATTTTTTTGACCGACGGCAGTAGCGAAGGCGGGAGGCATTTTATATTGTATAAGAAAACTTGTATAAACATTAACACTTATGGAATATTTTATACTATATAAAAGTGAAATTTTCATAAAAATTTGCATAATGGTGAGCACTAATTTGCATAATGGTGAGCACTCATTAGGTTGAGCATAACTACAGTCGGAGAACATTCTTAATAGGATTGCGATGCGAAAGAAAGTATGCTCCAATTTATCGTCATACAAATTTCACTAGGTTTGACGTAACTGAATAATGTGATAAACATCGAAATGATACTTGATTCTATGCTGGCAGAAGAATTATACTCAATTTGAATATCTCGTATAATCCGGTATACTTAATCGAATAGTATCTCTCGATCTAGCACAGACGAATGACGTTTTATATGAATCGATGAATATAATCCGATCAAATGAAACGCATATTACATCCTATTAGTGAGTTAATTGTGATATTGTGTATATGCAATTGTTCCGATTTTTACGGAATGATGAAGCACTCTAATAGAGTTTCAAATACAAAAGATATCGACATAAAGTTCAAATTATGTATATATTACATATTGTACAATACATACGAAATTATATCCAATACATGAACGAGAAGGAAATTAAAATTGCTTTCAACTCTGTATGTCAGTAGATATGAATAATTTACGATTTTTTGAAGTCTAATTTTATAAAGCCGAGTGAGTCTGTGTTTAAATTTTATGGTAAAAAAATAATATTTAATAATCGTGAAACAGTAACGTTTTATCTTTGTACTGCGAATACAGATTGAAATATTTATAAATGTAGAAATATGCAAAATATAAATATAATATATACTCTCTAACTGTAATTTTAATTCGTGGAAAATGCCATTTTTTCAATTTTGACGGAAAATAATATTTCTATTTCTTAATCTCTAAAGAGATTATTTTTACAATTTTAAATAAAAATATTCACATATGTGCATTTAGAACAAGTCGGCAAAGTTGATTTTTTTAATCAAACGTTAAGACAAGAATTTTATGCTTTTCCACATTGTTATGTTTTCCACGTCGAACTTTACGTTTTTCCACGTATGTGCGATTTTATTTATGTAGCGAGGATGGTAAAATTTCACGGTGAATAAAAAGTCATGATTCTGGGTCGAAGATAAATTTAAAAATCGTAGGGCATATTTTATTTTTTCCATACGGCATATAATCTTCATGCACTTATAACAACAGAAACTAATACTTTTACTATGTAAAAAAAATAGGTTGAGCACGTTTCTCTATTATGAAATTACACTTATGTCTGACCGCACGTTTGTTCTATCACTCACTTGCCGGATGATCGATGAAAAATCGTGCTCTGAATGAATGACGAATGTTCGCTTTTCCGAGGCGCGCGCATATTTGCTTTTTCTCTCGCGAGGCTCGCTTCAAAGAGGAATGAGAGCTCGGCCGGATGGAAAAAAATAGAATTCTCATATCGCTCAGAGGAAAGAATGATCGTCCAGAACTTCGTTAAACTAGCGCCTCGATGTGTACACAATAGTCACGCAAAAATAAGCACGATACGATGAACGGCGAAAAACGATAATTAACTCGTATTTCTCATGTTATAAATTCAAGAAGCTTTTAATTAATTTCGTCGTAGATACATAAAGTAATAATATTAACAAATAATTGTTTATACACATCTACGCATAAATGTTTTTAACTTTTGAACCGATCTAAAACTCAGCAATAAATCATGTTACGAAGTTTACGCAATAAATATCTATTAATTTATAGTTTGGAATTTGTGAAATTACATTATGAAATTGTTTTTCCGGAATTTGAAGTAAAATTTTAGTTAAATAGAAATATTTCATTTTAAAGAATTAAATTGTTATTTAATAAATAATCAAATATTTATAAATGAGATTATTAATATATTAACGTAATTTCAATTGAAAATGTTTTCTTCAATATATGTATAAGTGTATCAACATTGTACGAATAGTCAAAGATTAAAAAAATGTGTTGTATGTGATACGATCTTGAAACACTATAGTTATCGCAATAAATGCTAACCACGATTACATCGGTGCATCACGCAAGATATATCATAATACAAAGAAATGAAGATAGAGAAACAAAAACTTTACGTGCACGTAGATTTAGGTTTCTATTCAATAAATCTTAACGATGATAACGGTATCATTACATTGCCGTTGTGCAAGTTTTATACATAATAAAAAGGATATGCAATGACAATATAACGATACCATCGTTAAGAGTTACAGACTAGAGGTGTTAAAGATTTTAATAAGAAGGGAATAAAAAAATGTTTCGATTGAAAGTAGAAAGTAATCCAATTAATTGTAAAATATGTTTAAATCACTTAGTCATCTCGCTATTACTTTGTTAATATTAAAAGACGATCTGGTTAAATAATCGCTTTCAAGCTTCCGCAAGTGTAATTACCTGACACTTAAATCGTCTGTCTTATGGTGGCAGCATAGTTTACTGAGCGGGACTTAGGAACTTGTTCACGCTTTCTCGATAATTCAAGCTTACTGTCGAACGGAACTTTCTACGGACCTACCAAGCATCTGAACATCGGCACAAACATATATCACGCATCTAGAATTTCCAGCGTGCAGCCTCCAGTTACTACCTTCCATAAAGTATACCCGGAAGTTACACGGAATTTGTAAGCGAATTATGTTTTTCTTCAATTAAATTTTAATTGTTTATTAGCTGAAAGACAGTAAGGGAGTTATTAATTTTGTTAAAGAAATAATTAAGTTGTAGAAGGGCAGTAATCGAAATAAAATTTAAAACTGGATTCGAAATTTCTTAGATCGTACGTGATCCTGAACATAGCTATATCAATATCTTCTAAGACTTTACCAAAGAAAGTCGGAAACTAAGGTGCGCTATATTCTTTCTTTTACACTATACATAATGTAACATGCTTTTATAATGATATTCGAGACAGATCGTCAACATTACTTAAATTTGACTGTTAAAAATTGATTATATAGACATAACTTTGAGACTTTTTTATTTTTAAAAATTTAGAAATACTTTTATTAATTAATATTTAATCTACAAAGCTTGATAAATATGCCATAGCGCTATAGTTTAAATGCTTGAAAACTTGAATTTGAAATATTGTCTTTTGATATCTAAACATTAAATAGATCTATTTAATATACTTTATTTAATATGAATTTATTTAATAAATATATTTATTTAATATATTAAAATTTTAGATTTAGAATTCTTGATGTTTTATTTATTTAGAAATAGCATAAAGCGAACAGTAATTAAGTTTTCATTTATTGCAAGAAATCATTAGTTATTAATTAAAGCATTAAACCGGAGAAAATTGTTGAATACGGCTTGCGGTATTTGAGAACCTAATTTACAAGACCTGAAGGTACGTATCTATCATTTGCAATTGCTATTTAGCGGTTGCGCAATTCTCTGTTGAACACAGATGCCGATGCCACGCCAAGGTAGAGTGAAATATACGTTGTGAAACACTGTTTCTCTGAACAATATACAAATATCATTTCTTTAAACAACATTTTAAAACTTAAAATAAGCATTAGTAATTGGAAAAATTTTCAATATCTGGAAACACTGGTAGTGTGTCGGTGCTAAGTTATAGCGCGAGACATATTATTTATACGAATATGTTTGCTGAAAAACAAAGTGTAGAGAAAAGGGAAATACTCTCTCAAAATATTTGAAAAATATAACAAATACGGTCTAGTAGAGAATTTCTCCCGTTTGTGCGTTTTTTGAAGCTTGCAGAAATAACAAACAATGTCTATCATAGAAAAAAGTATTAAAATTTATTCTACACGTGCCAATGTAAATATATACGTTTTATTTTTGTTGTAAGAGAACTTTTTTGAGTTCTAGGCAAAGATGAAACTGATGAAATGATTTGCAATAATCCTTTAATCATTTTGAACATTTCAGTTCAGTCGATTTGTTAATGAGGACATAGCAGGGTGCGTAATGCAATTGTTAATTCGCTTCTTGTTTACGTCGCTGTCAGTTTCAATTGCTGTTGTATGTTTTCGCGTAATCGCCGAATACAACATATCGATGTAAAACGACGTGTGTTGGGCGAAACATGAACGTCGATCAGCCTCACGGCAAATCATTCGTGTATCGTTGTGAGTTGGATGCATGAATGAAACATATACATTCGCGCAGCCCTTAAATTATTTTAGCGTTACTGCTACTAGATATTATCCCCGCGCTTATTAGTGTCACGCGCATGCACCCAACTCTGAATTTTGCGAGAAATATCACCTGGCTAGTTCTCCAGGTAAGTTTCGTTAATTACGGATTCTAACTCTTCTTCTAAACCTTCACACCGAACTGAAAAGTCATGGAACTGGCTGAAACGCAAGGCATTTTTATTTAAAAATGAACCTATTATATAGGTTTTTTTGTAAAGTTCTATCTTGATTACTATTCCTATTTCAATTTTATATATTCTTTCAAGTTTAACTTTTTAAGAAATATGAAATATAGTAATGTTAAATGAAGTAAAATGTTAGATCGATAATATACAAAATTTATTTATTGCTTCTTGCTGTGTGCTTTTTCTTGCTACTTGATTTTGTTTTGTTATTACGCTGTCTTTATTCTTTACTCTGATTATTATTACAAGACGGAATTCAGTGTCTTGGTATCCAATTTTTAATCATTTAAAAATATTTGTAATATTTTTCCTTCCAAGAGATAACATTATTATTACAATTAATCAATAAATTCGCTGTTAATTCATAAAATATGCAATATCGTTCCAGGTAGCGAATTATTTGGAGAGAAACAGTGACATCGCGGAAATGGCGTAATTGTTATTGTCTCATATTATGTAATTTGCTAACTATTCGAAAAGCAAGAACTTATTGAAATTGATAAGTCAGAATAAGATATTATATGAAGATTATATGCCTTTTTGTTTCATGCAAATATCATATACACTCTTTTGTTTTTTGTACTTTTATAAAGCAGTATTGATTTTACATTTTTAAAACAGAAAAAATGCATACGTTTTTTTACAATTTAAATATTAACTTTTTCTTGCGTACATTTTCAATACTATGATGAGACTAATCCTATGAAATCATAGTTTATGCTTTTAAAAACTTTCTTGGTGTTCTGACTTTATAAATATGCTTTCTATTAACATTATAACAATAGCTGTTACCTCGTATTCAAGGCTAACGAGTGGCTTTTATAATTCTCTTAAGGGATTTTAATTTTAAAGTTCGTAACTTCTTTCTCTCTCTCTCTCTCTCTTTCTCTCTCTCTTTCTTTTCTCTCTCATCATTCTGTTATACATCAATGGGAAAGTTGTACTTTTTAATGTAACGAAGCTGATGTATGTAGAGACAATACCGAATAATAAAATAACGTTAGTGAAGCTTACATTCAAAGATTTACAGAATTCTTTGATTATTTCAAAATTATCAATTTTTTCTCAATGGAAGTTTAACTCCTTATTTTTTCACAATATGCTAATTTTTTTCATTAAACAATATAACGACGTTATATTGTTTTTAAAACATTAACATATCAATGTTTTCACTAAAGGAGCAAATAAAAAAAGAACCAAATAATTTTATAAGAATATTTAACCTGTACATATTATAGAAAGAAATCATTTAAGATATTAAGTAAATTATTTCTAAAATTTTTTTGCAATTTCTAATAATGCGTAGAGATTCAATAAATATATATGAGCACGAGTCAGAAACACGGAAAATAAATTCTAACTATTAGGTGTTGGAATTAATTCGTAGCGTTTTACAAGTGATGGGAAGTACTTTCATTAATGTATTTTTTAATGCTCATGTGAAATAAATAACATTCTTTCATTAAAAAACGCTACGAATTAATTCCAACACCTAATAATTTGTGAAATCGTGTGAAGTGTAATTTGCTAAAGAATCCGTTAAATTGTCATGAACAGGTTATATATGTTTTTAATGATTAATTAGTTCGTCTTGAACACGGATGCCACCCATGCGAAACTCTATGAGAAATGGATGCTGAATGAGTAGATAGAGTCGTACACGGCGCAGATCGTGTCAACAGTCTTTATGACCTTTTTCTTCTAGGTCAATTCAATAAAGTCACGATTATATTTGCAAAATTATTTTGCTAAATATTATGAACATATAATTTTCTTTATTACGATTTTTTTAGAACATTCATAAAATGTACTCCATAAACATTTACGTAAAATGTATTTTAACATTCTGATTTCTGTAATTAATGTAGTATTTGATACGAGATTACTTTTGTATCGTAAATGAGAATGAAATACTAATAATAGAACTTGATTTCATTCAGCTTTTATCATTTAGAGTTTGCAATAATTAGCGAGACCGTTTCATTAGTCCTAATGATTTTACCGCGAAACTTTTATCATACATTAAATTTATATACGCACTTTTATCCACTTTTATTATACACTCGTACATCCACTAATTAAAATGAAGCTTAATTAATTCTATTATGCATCCCTTTTAATTTTAAATGTGTGAAGAAATTTTTTGCTAAATGTGCGCTTACGTTTTACTGAAATATCGCCGAGACAGAATGTCACTTTCTTGATCTTCAATCACTGGTACAATGAGATTGAAAAGTCAGGTGAACAATGAGTGTCGCGTTCTTTCACTACGATTCCTTCGCAACGAGAGCACGCCCGATATTCACGCTACGAGAGGCGGCATGCTACTGGTCAAATCATCCCCCTTTCGCTTGCGAGGCACCCTTGTTATTAGGTCGACGGTAGCGCAGCCATGTGGAGGGTTGGACCACTATTATAATCGCTCTAGTTGGCACATATATTCGGACTTGCCGATTTGGAAATAGCTTGAAATCGCCTCGAAATTGTAGCAATCTTTTTCTATTCTTCATTGCCTATTTGATTCTGATTCTAAGCATCAACGAACAAAAGTGCAGCCATCCTGACTTGAAAACTTTTGCATTTTTGCATTTTTGCAATTTCAATAATATATTGAAAATATTACAATTGCACACCATTTTGTAATATTAATTTCTCTTTAAACTTCTTTCTTTAATTTTTTTATCTTTAAACATTTTCTGTTTTGTGTGTTTTGTAAAAAACCTATTACTTTTAAATAATAAATCCGTAATATCTTTTTAAAATTAAATTATATAAATATCTTAAAATTTTTTTAATGCTAAATATGTATATTTGATCGACTTATTTTGAAAGATTAGCGGATGTATCAAATGATTAAATCAATACGAAAAAGTAAACTATGCCTCTAAGCACTACGATTTCGTAACCAGAATATTACAGTTAAAAATGCTATGAAAATACATTAATACAATTTTTATAATTAGAATAATTTGTATATTTGTATATTTACTTTTCCATCTAAAGATATACACCAACTTTCTTTTACTGAATATTAATTATTTCCTTATAATCGTTAATTAATTAAGCACAAAAAAAACTTAAAAGAATGTAACGTTCGATTTCAAGTAGAATAAAAAATTGCGAATCTGTATTTGTTAAACAAGAAGGGATAATATATAAAATAATATGCCAATTTTTCTGCTAAAGAAAGTCTAAAATTTTTGTCTAGAAAAAAATATAGAATAATTCTGTAGTATATCGATTTGTCTAGAAAAAAAAATTTTTTTTCAACGTATACCAGTTTATATTTATTTTTACTGTATATATATATATATATATATATATATATATATATATATAAATCTTTATATCCGCACTATTTCGACACCATTAAGTCGTTTGCAAATATCGTATTTTTTTTTTATAACATAGTCCTCCGATTTTACAAAATACATTGAAAATCGTTTGTTAAAACTCATTCGTTGAGAAAGGTCAAGGAGACCTTTTTTTGGAACAATATGTGGAGGCGTTGATAATTTTTATTCGTACCCAATCGATGCGAAGTGTAATTACAGCATCACTAATTTGTGTCGCATTGGAAATTCCTATTTTATAGGATTGATCGTATTGCGATATATTGGACATCGCTAACCAAAAAAAACTTTAGTAATAACGCAGGATGCAATAACATGGAGCAAGAAATAATATTGCGTAGCAATCGATCGCTCCCCATGTTTGCAGAATAATTGCGTACGTCATTCTTAAGATTTATCTGATCTTTAATGAAATTCATTGTTTGAGGAATGTTTAAATTATTAAATATTATAAAAGATCTTGTGCAATAGACAAAAGAAATTTTAATTATCTAGTTACCTATGAGTCTCAGAATAACATTTTAAATAATGGCGAATAGTTGAATAAAAGCTGTTATTTACGGAAAGACTCTGACATATGAAAGCAACATGACTCTTTTGAAGTGATTTAAACGCGTTATTTCAGCGGGTAAACTTCCGGAAAGTAATATATACTGATACATATATCCAGTGCAATTTTTTACTATGCATCTGGTCTCATGAATCTATCTAAAGTTTTAAAAATGGAGGCGCTACCTATAATAAAAAGATAGGTACATCAAACTTGCAATTCTCTGATGGATAAACTACATGCAAGTTTTATGCGCAGATATGTGTACAACAAAACGAAAAGCAGAAATTAGTTCCAATATGCAAGAATAATAGTAAACAATTTTTGTTACACTACTTTATTATTAGTGAAAATAATAGGGAATGTTGAAACAAATCTTGTTTGAGAAAATAAATTAAGCAAATAATTTTAATTAATCTTGAAAGCTCATCATTAGAGGTTTAAGGGGTTTTGAAATAATAAGCGCGTAGAATATAATTTTCGAGAATATGTTGTAATTTCCTACATCGCGTGCCTCCGGATACGCTAAAACTAATTTACTTTTACATCAAGTTTATCTTTATTTTAGATTAAGATTATAGTTTAATATTATTTATCTTGGTTTCTAATATCATTTAGATCTTATTTTTTTAATTCACGTATAATTCATGATCCATTTATATAAATAGTTGTATATTTAATTATATATTATTAATAATTATATATATTCTTAATTTGTGGAAAAAACTAACGTTTTCAAAGTTAGGCAGGAAATCGAATTTAAAATTAATTTATCTTCCAAATATCATTATTTTTTATATTTTTTAAAAATTCATTGAAAAATATTTTCATTTCGATTATTCGAAAATAATCAAGAATCTTCTATTACCAAATTCGAAATTTAAATTTTATAGTTTTTAATAGTTTAAAGCTAGACAAATATTAATATTTTGACAACCAATAAAAAATAAAGGTCCACAACGTTTAAAAGTCGTCCTTTGATCTCATATATAATTCATCTCATATACATACATATTGTATAAGATCAAAGATCGAACTTCATCCGTTATAGGCCATTATTTCCTATTGGTTGTGTTTTCACATGTATGATGTCCAAGATTTTTATTCTTTTTCGTCTTCTTAGGCCTCTGGCCTGTGTACCTCTTTCATATGCTTGTGGTATGCACGCTGATTATTCAATTGCCACAAGCATTTCACACAAGTTTTTCGAGAGGTGTTTCTGAGGACAAAGATACTCTCGGAAAGCCTTTTTCGAAAGAAGACACGTAAATATTTTGATTCCTACCCGAGATCGAACCGGGATCTGTGGTATGATAGACCAGTGCGCTATCTATCATGCCACGCTTGTGCTTTCAAGAGTTTTTGTTATTTATCAATACTTTAACGTTTTTGAGAGATAATTATAAAGAAATCCAAATATTTGAAATCAACTAACGATACAATTTATTCATTATAATGATTATACACTTAATTTATTATATGGATTGTAATGTTTGTTTATTAAGATAACTATTTACCACTTTATCCATTTATATACCATAAGTATATTAGTCAATTGAAATTGTGGTATCATTTGATTTTAGTAATGAATCTATTTGGTTTTGTCATTACGATTCTCAGGTTGATGGATTATGCTAGAACATTACTGCGCAATTTCAGTATATGACATTAGAACGACGCGCAAGATCATCTCCTCTCGAAATTACTTTAGACCAACTACTTAGCGTTGAATTAATTCATCGCAAAACTAATTTTCTAAATAAACACCAGTAAAATACGTACCAGAACAAATCTATCCATTTCAAATGTTGCTTAATATTAAAAAAATAATGATAAAATTACGCGATTCTAAAATTAAATTGTATCAAAAAGAATAAAGAACTTGTACTGATATTTTGTAGTTGCGATAAATAATTATGCAATATTTTGCTTATGTTTGTGAAGGTACATATATCAGTGTAAAATATGCTTGTGAGCTTGTGTAAATTCAATTCTTGCAGGCTCGCGTAGAGGATGATTTATAGTCGAAACGTGCAGATATATAACAGCGATAGTATTTGCGTTGCAAAAGCTGCTTTTATATTAGATCGAAACATTTTTGCGAATTACGTAGATTATTCATTTAAAGAGTATTTATTACAAATATATACGTCCAATATTTAATTCACATATTATTTATAAATTGTTTAACTATTAACAATTAGTGATGCACGCAATATTCGAGACTCTTGACTTCACGATTCTTGTCTCGTCTTGCTTTCAAATCAAGACAATATTAAGATAATATTGATTTAATAAATTTCGATATAAGGCAATAGTGCCTTTTCAAGATCAATTTTGGCTCAAGAATATCGAAAATATCAAATATAAAATGAATAAATATATTTTTAGAAAACAGACATACATAAGTGCATTAAGCAATATAATAGATGTTTTAAGCTTTAAGTAAATTGTAAGAAATTGCAGTCAATTACAGTCAAATGCGAGGAGAATAAGCGACTATAATTCATCCATTTCTTAAGACTTAAAAATCTATTGTAGATCCGAGCTAACCCTATGTCTATGGGTTTATGCTCCCATTAGCGTTTCTCTCACTTTCTTTTGTTAGAGAGAGAATGGACATTCAGATTGTGTTCCCTCCCTTTTACATATTAATCATCGATATCCTTGTCTCGCATATGGCAGTGCTTAGTCTATCTATATTATGGCCGATATTCATAGTCCGTTCTTATTTCAAGATCTAATACGACCCTCTGGTTAGTTCGTGACATCTTAAGACTATACTTAAGATAATCTTGAATATAGGAATCGACTATAATACCACCCTATGTCTATCGAAATCATCACTGACATTGAGGATAGGCTAACGCAACTAAAAATTTGCTGCTACAACCAAAAATTGATTGCTGTAGCCATATAAAAATGCTATGTCATATTTTATTATCTAAATTGTTGCAGCAACCAATCTTTTCTTTCAGTGCAGCCAATTAGAAATTTTTTAAACGTAAAAATTTGTAAGAGTAGATATTTTCAAGAATATCGAAATCGAGACAGATTTATTTTTGATCTCAATAATGAGATCGAGACGAGAATTAATTTTTCAATATTTTGCGAGACGAGACAATATTTTAAAAAATATCTTGTCTCATTTTAGTGCATCACTATTCACAATTTATATATTACCTTTAATTGGAACGGAGTTATGTTAGATAGATTTTTTGTTTTATACATACAGTTATTTTTTTTATAACTTATGCTTCCTTTCCTTTGACAATTATGCTAATAAATTAAGAATTGTTTTAAATATTTTAAAAAAATATAATTTATTTATTTATTCTCTTTACTATATTATATTTTATTACTTTTTATTAGATTATATTTTATTGTAATATCCTATTCTGTTATATAGAACCAAAACTTGAGATTTTTTGTTATATTTCTAGAAATTAAAAATGCAAAAATAACAAAGAATACAATATTTTAATTTTTAATTTTTTAATTTTCGTATTGAATTCAAATGTTTAAAGTGGAATGCAAATGTTATCTCTTGTAAAGATGATTCAGATTGTAAACTCAAATGTTTTTCTTTCTTTTCTTTATGGTAATCGCTGGTACGTGCAAAGGGGAACGTTTGCATGTATCTTTTGGATCTATACGACATTTCACGATTGCAAAACCGAGTATGTAGATTCTTATGAATGGCATGAAAGAGCCTGCATATCTAAAGAATATTCTTGGAAAGGCAATTTTCAGAAAATTCAAATCAAGAAATTTTTAAGTAAATATCTATTATAATTGTGTTTTAATCTAAATATTAGAACCATTAATAATATTATAAATCTTGATTTTATGGAGAGATTTTGTTTCTTGGCAAAAAAATTGTTTAAAATTTTAAACATTTAAGGCTAAAAAATAACTTGATGAGATGAAGTCTTAATTGACGTAATATGCATAACATTGTTTAAGGTTCGTTACTAAATCTTAGTTGCATGCAGTTACGAAGGAATTAATGCTCGTGATTTGCAAGTCCACTTCGGTTCAGTTATGTTCGCCTGTAACTCATGATTTACAGTGTACCCTCTGTATGTACACAGAGCCAAGAGCTATTATCCAGTTCCGCAACGTCTCGAATTTCAGCAATGTTTATTGCTGATGTTTACTGCTAATGTCAGTTATTAAATGGTCCAGACAGTTGCACACAAAGAGATAAGCGAGTTACACTCGATGTATAACGAATTAAAGGTAAATTACGTATCTCTGATTATACATATATACACATAGGATATTACAAAGAACTTCCTCCGTTGGCATATTCGCGGGAAATTTGTTTAATTAAGCGACCATTGATACAAAGATATCGCAATCCATTATCTAGCATTTATTATACATGCAAGCAAGTTTTTATAAATTTGCGATTTCTGTATTATGTCGTACTCTGAAAATGAAAGCTCGAAATAATTAATAAAAGATATTATTCACTGAGAAAAATGTCTGATTAAAAATGAACGAATCGGTAAATTCTGATTATATCTTTTTGATTATAATCAGAATTTTCATCATCTCAATTAGAATTCTAATAAATTTAATTAGAAAAACTACTCAAAAAAGTCATCCATTTTAATCTAAATTCCAACTAGATATTTTTCTCAATATTGTTATGATTAGTTTATTGTAAGCCTACGTGAGTATTAATAAATATGACTGTTTTGATAGATATCATAGTAATTATTTTCGAGTCTAATTATTTTACAATAATTTAATAATATAATTAAAAAATTGATCATCATAATTTTAATAGCTTTCTCAACTACTGCTTATACCAAATACTATTAATTTCTGACAATGATATATGATCGTATTTATCTTCAATAGTATTTGCTGCGTTCGATTCCACCATATCGTACTAAAACAAGCAATGTTAGTAAAATATACATATAATAAATAATAAAATATACATATGATGTAAATAGCAAAACATATAATAAACAACCGAATTATATGATATTTACTTACAGTTTTGTGTATTCGATTGTAGTCTTTGTTGTAGATTCGTGGTCCATTCAGACGATAAACCGGAATTTGTACGGTACCATGCAAAATTAATGTAAATATTCCAATTGTGCCATTATTCTGCTCCGGACCTATCTGAAAGGGCGTAAATATACACGATCAAATGTGCGGAGAGATAATTTCAATGAAACAATATGCGATAAATCAATTACATTAAACATTTCAATAATTTATGTAATCGCTACCTAGTAAAACCGTGGTTCCGATATATCCTCTCTTATAAAAAAGAAATTCTTGGAAATTCATATTTTTTTACTTATATGTAAATATTATGTATACATGCAAATTTATTCATACAAATATGTTTGTATGTGGTACGTAGACCTCTGAAACCCATGGGTTATAATTTGAGATGTTTGATGAAAAAAGAAGTGAACCCTCTTACTTTATGTATCCAATCGAAACACCCTTCCTGAATTTATATATTTACTATTACCATTAAATATACACGTTTTGGGAACAATACATTCTATCCGATACGGTATTGAGTAGTATATCTGTAATTTTAATATAAAATATTTCTATGGTAGAGATAGTATAAAGTTTTCTTCATTTAATAAAAATGAATGAGTTAAGTAAATATTATTTTATTAAAAGTAAAAATTAACTTAACTTTATCATTAAAATCGTTAAAAACAACTCAGAAAGAGTAGTGTTTTAAGAGTTGTGGAACGAAAATGACACAAATAACATTTGATCATATTAAGAATATATTCCTTTTGCTGATATTATTTGATTAGTCAATAATTTTCTGTCAATAAGTTGAAAAATAACTTTTACTTTTTTCTAAGAAACTTAACTTTTTGATTTGTGTCATTTTCGAAGTAAGGGAGTCATATAATAAATCAATAACAGAATTTACTATAAGATATTTTCAGTCTTACTTCGTCAAGTATGTCCAAAGTCCACGTTCCTCGAGGATCTTCGCCCCACGTCGCGACGGACATGAATTTCCACTTCGTGAAACCAGCGTCAGAATTATCCAATTTCCTTGGACTAAGAATCTGGGCTGAAGTCCCTAATAAATGAAATACATGGTTTGCATAAGTAGAATTTGTGTATACACAAACGTAATTTAAGGATATCATGATAAATATCGGTATTTTTGTTACGTAACAGGAAAGAAAGATCTCATCACGTTAATATGAAAACATCAAATTAAATTTGGTTTACACGATGATTATTACTAGCACGCGAATACATTCTATTTAGTTTAACATAATTAAATACGATCGATTCTGCAAAAAACGCAGATATTAATACAGTTGCATGTGAACATTATTGATTTCTTTTTGTAGGTACAGTAAGTTTGCCATTTTGATTATTGTTACACACATGACCTAATTAGACTTTTGTAATTAAAAGGAAACATCACCTTTATTTAAAGTAAATTTTTACGATAACATGAATTATTTTATTTAATAAATTTTAATTGCGAGCATCTCTTAATATAATTAATAAATAATCAAGTTTGTATGTTTTTTTATAATAAATAAAATATATGAATATCATTAGCCAAAGTATTTTTAATCTCAATTTATTTACAAAAAATAGAAATAAGTTTAAAATAAAATTTTATATTTTAATTTAATAATATCAGAAATAATAACAAAAAATATAAAATATAAAAAATTATTTTGTTTTATTCTAGATATTTTTTATAAAAGTAATAATAATCTAAATAAAGAGAGAAAGAGAGAGAGAGAGAGAGAGAGAGAGAGAGAGAGAGAGAGAGAGAGAAAGAATATTCAATGTTTTTATGAAATGAATATAACAAAAATTAAGTTTTTAATATTATAATATACGTAAACAAATAAACGTCCATCTAAAAGATTAAAATTTGTTCTCGAAATTAATCTAAAAAAGATTGATATTAAAAGTTGTCTTCTATTAAAGAAAACTCAAAACTTCCTTTTTCTCTATATTTATTATAAACAATGCAATATAATAATGGTTTGAAACAGAGAGTGTTCTCGCTGAAATTCTATTAGTTAAATTGCGAATATCAAAGCAAAAAAAAGGATAAATTCCAAAGTTATATTGTTGCATTAGATGTCTGGATGTTTTTATTTACTTCTTTCTTGCATTTCAATACATTTCAGATTTCTTTCAATATTCTGATGCGAATAATGTCGTTTGTCGATAACAACGTCAATCGGAAAATGTGTACGGAATTAAATAACACAATGTATTGGCCGATGTGATGATTGCTATCTCCATTCGTTCGTGTATGCGTTTGAAGCAACGTTCTATTTGATACAAAGTTTCTTCATATAGAATTTCTTTCTGACATTTATTATACATTTATAAGGTTTATACAATAAAGTATGTTACTAAACGCAATATTCGACAATCATTATTGAACAAATAAATCCTATTTCTAATTTAATTTTGTCCCTCTTCGAACAAACAGGCCGCATCGAAGTAGCATTAAATTGAATTTCTAGCTATAAATTGAAGTAAGAACGTATTTATGCTGTTAACTGCATTTGCTATGCGACACAGAAACGTGACTTGCAATATTAATGATAATATTAATTCTGTTGGAATTATCCGTTAGAATCCGTTCGTTATTTGCCGTCTTTCCAAAGTGTTACATCAAATTATGCAATATTCATCAATAAACTTAAAATTGCGTAATGTCTATTCATGTAAATTTAGAAAAATTCTTCCAAAAATTTATTTTAATAATAGGATGTAGATTTTATTTTTAATGTTTTTTTTAAATTATACGTTGATGTTTTAATCTTTTAATAATAAAATATTTTGGCAATTTTTTTTAAATATAATTTAAAATTTTATACAAATAAAAAGAAAAAAAAATTATTTTTAACACTAGAAAAGGAACAGATGAGTATTTGATTCAATGATAAATACAAGTAAATTATGTATAAAAAAAATACGTATTAGAAATCTCTCTCTCTCTCTCTCTCTCTCTCTCTCTCTCTCTCTCTTTCTCAAAAACTCATCTTTTATCTTCCCTTCGTGGAATTATCAAAATATTTTTATTTTTTATTTTGGATGTTATATAATTATATTGCTTAATATAATTTAGATATATATTTAATATCTTAATCATGTTATTTTTTCTTTATGCTTTGTATTTTTCCCATTCGCATTTTTTAGTTATTTTTTTCATAAACTCAAACGCAATCGTGAATAGAACTCGATAAATATGGTTTGCTATGCATATAGCTAAATACATTTGCATTTAGTTTCCGAGAATATTCTTGGAGATTTCATCTTTGATGTAATTATAAAGGATTTTTCTTGCGTAATATTTTTAGAAATCTCTCAAATATTTTCTCTCAAATATTTTCTAGTTAAGAACGTAAAACAGTTCATTTCACGATCATTCTCATGGTTATTCTCTCGTCTTTCTTTTTTTTTTTCACTTTTATAAGTCGGATACAAATGAAAATTGACGTTTTCAGAGGTGCATTTCAAATAAAGCATAGCTGAATAAACTGACTCAAGAGACTTATGCGACCCGTTTGTTACATAAAAGTTTTATTAAAAGTACTACTTACACTTTTATCTCTTTTTCTACAGTCCGAAGCTTAAAAACAGGAAAAAAAATTCTATTTTTCGATCCCCTTGCGCACATACACAAATTTAATTTACTAACAACAGCACGTAGAAAAGAGAAAATTTTGAAGAGAAATAATTGAAAAATCGAAAATCAAATCTACAATACCTGAAGGCGCAGTTAGGCGCATTTGCAGTGTCCCGCGACGAGAATACTTGAGATTCACTTCGATTTCTACGTGCTCCAAAAATATTATTTCACTCCCTGAAGTCCGACAAACGTTAGTGGTATCGAATTGCAGTTTCTTTAAACTTCTATATATCAGTCTGATATCGGCACTGCAACCATAAATATTACATATTTTTTGTGTGTAAGCAATTTGAAAATATGCGTTTTACGAAAACCGAAGCCATTGAATATTCTTGAAATATTGACAGATCGCACGAAGAACCTCTGGGCTTTGACGTACGATTGAAATTTGTTTATACAATTTTTTTATACAATTTCTATAAAAAATGCAAAGTTATGTATAAAACTATACTATATAATACAAATTATATATTACATGTAGTTATTTTATTAGTTACATAAAATTTTTGTATAATTAATTATATAACATGATTACAAACTATTTTATTGGCATTTTTTGAAACATATAAATTCTAATACATCACATTATATAATTATAAGTGAATAATTTATAAGTAAAAATAATTATATGATAATACTGTAGAGCATCGCGTAAAAAGCCTGAATTAACGAAGCTGTTTTCGTGAGAATCTCGTCACTCACAATGGGATTATGAAAGTAATCGCAAAGCTTAATGCAAAGTAGGTAATAATATGAAACAAGGTAAAGCCTCAAAGTGTAGAGATATATGCACGTGTATATTTGTATTAAAAGGATATCTTGTAACGAGATGAACATCCATTTTTGGTCATACGTACGAGAGATTATGACACTTTGAAATGATTTTGTATATTCGTATATTTAGCTTTACCTACTGATAAGTGCGAAAGGTCTAACTATTTTCTGGGATGCTAAATAAAATATCCTATCAGAAAAGTATTTCGAAGAAAAGTCCTCCGTGATGCTCCATTTTCTTGCTTTTATCGCACTGTCGTAATGTAACGAATGAGGACTTTTATGACCTTCTTCAAGTTAATGATGCGCTTCTTATCTTGCGCGTTTCTTCGAGCATCTGTAAATGTCTCTCCAAAAAAGGAGATCGCCGTATTTGATTGATATGACATTCGAGAATTATAAAATGGCACAAAAGATCGTTATTTATTTTTTTAGCATTTATGAGTCATGTGAAATAAAATCTAATGCGACGTCTATAATAGTAATAAGTCTTAAGCAGTAAGAAGTTAATTAATCACAGTCGAATGTAAAGAGAATAATTGATTACAATTGACCAATTTTTGTATAGACATTGCGTAACGATTCAGTGTAACTATGTGACTAGACATTGTAAGAGTCTATCTGAATTAATAACTCATTGTCCGCGTTATATTTTATTTAATAAATTAGAGAAATCTTATCTTGCAATTATGTAGTTCTGAATAACCAAAAAAAAAAGTAAAAAACAATCTGTAAGATCGTTTTGCCAATTTAACAATTTAAATATAAATTAGACTAAATGTCATGGGGGGTTTATTTGCTTCTGCTTAAGCAAGATCGAAAGCATTTAATCAATTTTATTCGTAAGACCTACGCTGCCCGGTTAGTATGATGTTCATATACTATGCAATTAAACCACCGCTCTAAATCCGCTAAACTAATTTACTTACATATACGAGTTATCTACTCTGCAAATAGTCTTCTCTGGCACTGTCGTCCAGTTGTAGCTCGCCATTACCAGTGCGTACGCGTTCATAAGTCCGAAACCGAAGTGTGAGTTGAACCAAAATCCAGCGGCGTTTTTAAACCAACCCGGATTTCCGCTGAAAATTTATTCAAATACTAAAGTTCCTATTCTGGGAAAGAAACTGCCGTGAGCATATGCAAAGTAGAAAAAACTGTTCTCTGATTTCTTTGATTTTCTTTTCTCTTATTCAAATTTTTATAATGGAAATAAAATGATATTCGCATTATTATTGGAATTTTTCAAAGTAATGGTCTCGAGCATTATTACAACGAAGCTTGATATTGATATCCCTTGAATAAATATAAAATATTTTGTAATATTTTTCTAATTGTCAAATATCATGTCATATTTGCGCATGAAATTACAACTATTACTCATCAACGTGAACGATATATGCTCCTATGAAAGCTATCACAATCGCTTTTATAATTTACGACAATAGAAGGCAATTAGTACGAAATATAAATTACACGAGAACGAGCATGGATAGAAATATATACCATCTGCATATGGATTCCAATAGGCTGATCGAACAACAACTTTTTTTTCGCATTAGATATATGCATGACCTCGTTTCTTTGACAACTATTCAATAAAAGTCACACATCATTGTTTGAAATAATTTTCATGCATGACACAGTTGTGACTTGTGTGTTTGATGATCGTGAAAAGTGTAACAAATATATCCGATACTTTTCAAAATGTCAAAAAATTATTTTGGATTTTTTAAACAGGTTGTTTGTATGTTTAAAAACATTGAAAAACTGTCAGAAAATGTGTTTAAAAGCAATTAAGATGATTAACAATATTAAATGGTTAAGTTTCTCAGAAGCTAAACTCATTAACTCCATAAAATAAAAAAAAGAGAAAATTGATGAAGTTATAATTGCTCTGGTACTAAATTATTTGATAAAAAGTAAAATTTATAAAGTAAAGTTGACTAAAGTTTGGCTCTCTCTCTCTCTCTCTCTCTCTCTCTCTCTCTCTCTCTCTCTCTTTCTCTCTCTCCTGAAAGCTGTAATTAAATTTCAATGTTATTTTATTTCAGGAATCCTTCTGCGACCTCACTTGTCAATCACGATTAATCGCATTGAGAATTATTTTTAACAGTATATCAAAAAAAAAAAATTTCCTGCAGATTTTACTTGAATTATGGTTTCATATTGCAAACGTCACGATCTATTTTGCCGTAACATGAGAGAATAAGAATTTAAACTGACACAATTGCAGATACACGTGGCCTGAATTGTTATTCGAGATACGCTCACCTGAGAGGAATGTATTCTGACGACCAAGCTATTAGATGCTGAATATCTCTCCACGTTAAATTGTTGCTGCAAAAATAAAGAAAAATTAATATCTTTTATTAGAATATCGATTAATTATTGTTGAAATAACATATATTTTCGAGTGTAAATTAACTGAGAATAAATCGAGATTATACTGTGAAATCTCAATACACTGTGGTTTCCTGTGCAGATTATATTAAATAATACATATACTTTATTTCGTGTGTGCGCGCGCGCGCGCGCGCGCGCGTGTGTGTGTGTGTGTACATATTTTATATGTTCATTTTTTACAAGTGTGATAGAGAAATACGTGATAAAATGATATGGAGTATATATATATATAATATATATATATATATATATTATATATACTCCATATCGTTTATTTATATATATATATATATATATATATATATATATATATATACTTAACACTTTGGGGTGCCACTTTATATCACTTGTCACGCATGTATCACACTTGTGAGAAATATCATATACAGACAAACATACTGCAAAAATTTTTTTATCAAAACACCAATTATCAAAGAATATAACTGTAAATGTACGTAGCTATATTTATTAATGAAAAAGTTATAATAAAACAAAATAAAAGAAACTTCCAATATGCCACACTAAAAGTGGCATTAAAATACTACGATAATAAAGAAAACGAGAAATTATAAAGAAATATTTTAAGAATATGTTTAATTATAAAGAAATATTTTAAGAATATGTTTTAATTATTATTCATAATATCAAATATTATTAATAATATTTTTTTATAATATCTTGTTTTTCATAAAATATATTAAATTTTTCTCTCCCCTCTCTTTTTTTTTCTTTTTATATTTTGTTTATCTTAAAGAATTTATTTAAATTTTTGAAAGATTGTATTTATGCATTTATAGCCACGAGAAATTCAATATATAAATTCAATAAAAAGAATTATATAAAGTATAAAAATAACATTAATAAAGTTTAAAACTAATTTTGATAAGAAACGCAAAGTTTTATAATGAAAGTAATTTATGATTTAAATTACCTAGTAATTTTAATATATACATGCAAATTTTTGACAAAGTAATAAAAATAAATTTTTTAATGCATGCATTGTTACGAATTACTATCCGCTTTCCAATCTATTTGTTTAATATGTATGTTCATCTTTATTCTACATTAATTGTTGCATTATACTGTGTATTAATTATACTGTTGCAATTATACTGTTAATTATACTGTTCGTTTTGTTATACACCAGTATATTATATTATATTATAATAAAGTTCAAATTTTAATTTCTGAAGTTTATGAAGTTTTGGATTAATAACGAGATGTGTGTTAACTATTAATAGAGAGGATATTGTTACGAGACAAGAAAGTTTTGGGTCGGAGTATCTCCTTTCACTGACGGCGCAACTAAAAATAAAAGTAGCTGAGTACTAGTAATCAAATTAACATTTCCGGGTTTCAAAGAAAAGTTTCAATGGGAGATTGCTGGTAGTATGATCGTACTTTACTTGCAGTGCGAGAGCTAATATTCCAGCAGCTAATGGGGCGGAAGCTGAAGTACCCGTGTGCTTAGTCGTGCAGGTGTTTCGTAGATCCGTTGTTGTCTGTGCAAATGAAAGATATTAAATTATTCAGACACTCTTTTGTAAGATGAATCTTGTTCTTTCACACGCCAATATTTATCATTTTAAAAAAGATATTAAAGTCAAATTAACGTGAATTAAGAATTTTGTATGGAATAAGACATTACATATTGCTCTCAGTAAAAGTTCATGATTTTTGGTTTTGAGTTATCTCCGTGTCTTACAATTAATATAATATATTGCCAACATTTTCTGAATATTGCAGTCCACTTTGTCAGAGCGAGAAGCAACCTAATGCTTACAACTGAGTATTAGATTACTTCTCATTCTGATGAAGTGAAATGCAATGTTTATGGAACGTTGGCATTTAAAGATGTATCAAGACATGCAGATAACCGGAAATTACACGGAAATCGCGTAACTCCTTGAAGAAAATACTCGTGAAAGCTTCAAAAGTATTATTAATATGTAATATACTTTCCTTGTTTTGTAAACAAGTTTAAAAGAAAATTTTAAAAATGTATATACAATTAAGATATTAAAATATTGCACGCCTCATACAATCACGATTTATATGTTTTTATGAATAAAATACACACGGAATTGTCAATCAATTTTTATTCAATTTCTTTCTTCAATTTCAACTAACTCACCGACCTAGAAGAAGAGAACTTACTATCATTTGATCGTAATACGCGCCACTACTGTACGTCGTAGCGAGAGTAGCGGGACATCTTTCTCCATACCAAGGAAATCTTCCGGTTTGACTAGCTGATCCGACAGCTACGGTGTATATGCTCCCAACGTATCCGTCACATCCGCAGTCATCCGATTTAGAGCCACCATTCCCAGAAGCCCAAACATAAATGTTACCTTTGCCGTTGCGACCCTATCAAATATTCAAATATTAATATTACCACGACCGATATCAAAGTAAATTAATTTACAAAGTGATAAAACTTTTACATTATAGGTACTATGTTGAATCATAGATAATTTATTTAAACAAATAATTCATTAACAAGCTGAAAATGAAAAAAAAAACAAGTTAAAGGTAAATGAAAAAGAAAATTATGTATATTGTAGAACTGCAATATTTTGGAAAGTGTGTTATAGTTTCGCAGAAAGAAAGATGCTGTTGCATAAAAGATGCCGCTATAAATATGCACAAGTAAATCGAGCCTTTCTCTCAGGCCGTTGTTAGACTCTTCTCGTCCATATTTAATTCTCGAAAAGAAATGAGTAAGGAACACTTTATAAACCCGAGCGTTTTACGAGCTCTCTTTGAAGTCTTGGGACTAATGTCTGCAGTAATATTAAAGCCGACATATTTTTGGAATCATAAAATGTATTTATTGATATACTTAACAAAACTTTCGAAAAGTCAGAATACAAACAATTTCAAATTTTTTATTGCATTTTTATATATTGTACACAATTAAATTATTCTCAAATCTTTTCTGAATATATCTTCTTAATTATCTTTAATTTTAGTCAAATACTTCAAAATATTTATTATTCTTTAATTTCGAAATATTTATTATTGATTTAACTTAAAAGTTAAATGAATAATAAATATTTCGAAATTAATAAATTATATAGAATTTTTTTTATTTTATTAACTAAAAAATAAATTTAATGATCGCAAGACATAATTTACTTTGTCGGACATTCACGTAAAGTACGCAATCTGAATAAATCACGAGATATCATTAAAAAATTGCGCCAGTAAAGATAAATTTGTAACAAGTAAAAAAAAGTAGTTACGAATTCTATGCTATTTGAAAAAGTGATCAATAAGTAACGTATCACCATAGAAAACATTGTTAAACTTTAACTATGTTGAGTTAAACTTAGTCGGTGTTAAAGGCTTGTTTAAACATTAAATTACCAGAAAATCTGTTTTACTCTGACGTAAAGTCCAACCTACTCGTAATCCTATTAGAGAGATTTTTGAGTACAAAGCTTCCATACCTCCACTTTTTCTCATAAATATTTTCAGAAACAAAACATAAATTTTACATTTGAATATTTTTATATTTAAGGAAACAATTTTTAAACATAACGCAACAAACATATGCAAAAATTTCTTTTTCTGCATTTTCAAAAATCATCGATAATAGGATTAGCTTTGCTTTTAAGATAATCTATTATTTGTTTCAATCCCGAGGCTCAAATTTAAATTATTTGCAATTATAAATCTTTTTTATTAAAGAAATTTAATTTTAAGAGATATTATTTATAATAAAATATATTACAGTATAACAACAATGGCCAACTAACCTCTGTTATGCCACGTTCGAGCGCTTCAATAGCGAGTCTACCAGGTGCCTCTAAACTTTTCCCATCGTCCGCTGGTCCCCAGGAAGCCGTGTAGATGTCAATAAGTTCGGATCCGTATCCCAACGCTTCACCTTCTACACGATCGTTCACTAGACCATCGAGGAGCTTGATGCCACCAATGGATGCCTCAAAAGCAATACCGACGCCACATTTTTGGTTGTTGGCTTCCATTGCTATTTCACCAGCGCACCTGGTACCGTGACCGTTCATCCCTGAGAAGGAGTTGAATTTGTAATACGATCATGAAACAGTAATGTTTAATCGGGTCGGCGAGATCCGCCGAAGTCCATCGTGGAAAGCAATCAAACGATGGTAACGTCTATGTGGAAGATTTTGCTACGTAATAACCTACATTACTAAACTTTGAAATTGAAAATATAATCGTATGTAATTTCAAACGGACAATATAATATCCACTGAGATAAAAATGCAAGCAAGTATCTTTCGCAAGACAATTATAATTATAAAGGAGAATCGCTTTCCCATTATGTATTTTATTAAAAATTTTGCAAAGTTATTCGAGACTTAGTGCGTTTATAAAAAAATCTAATTCCAATTTATAAAAATTTTCACTTATAATTATTTTTAAAAATATAGAAATATTTTTTCCGAAAAAGAATTTGATGAAGAAAATGTTTTTTAAATAATGCTTCAAAACTTTAAAATAATAAGTTAAGTAATGATTATCAACGTCTATTTTATTTAAATGTGAAGCAGTCAAAATCATGTCGCTTGTGTTTTGCATGATTGATTTGACCCTGTATAACGGCATTTAAATAATAAACTAGAAACTAGATTATAAATCTGTGAATGGGTTGATCTGAGGACGAAACGATTAACTATGTTCGATCTAGTTTCACGCAAATTTTATTAATATCGACACGTTAACACTTTTCCTCCTCGTCTCTCATCAGCGAGCTGCGGGCAAATTATTTATTAGATTATATTGACCGAACGCATATAACATCGTTACTATATTATTTCGAATGATCGACCCAGTGAGAAATGATTATGGAATCGACATCGAATGTCGATTCGACGTCGTAGTTCCCTCCTGTGTATTAACATTCATAAAAATATAATAATAATGCATAATAAATTAACGTAAAAATATAAATTTTATATAAAAAAAGATACAAGCTACACTCGAAAAAGAATCTGATTAAATGGAATTGATTAAAAATGGGCAATTCAGAATCAATTATAATTTTAGCTGAGATAACCAGAATTCTGATTTATGTGATTAGAATTTTCTGGTTCGATCATTTTCAACTAGAAATTTTTCTAAGTGTATTACTTCGAAATATGTATTTTATTATTGTAAATTTAAAAATTATTTTTAATAATTAAAATTATATGTTACAAATAACTTATGTTTTTGAAAAATAATTTTACATTTTTATTTTGTAAAATATAAATGTTATATACAAACATATACTCACAAACAGAAATACACAAATGATATATGTGTATGATAACTTTTTTAAAAAAAACTGATATATTTTTAAACTAAAAATTTTTATTTTTTTACATTCATTTTGCTGGATAATATGTTAAGTGGTTTTGATATAAAAAAAATTATTTAATTGTAAATGAAAATCTGACTTTTAATAAACATCATGACATAAATAATTTTAAATAAAGATAAAAACGTATTAATTATCACTTGAAGGTAATGATTTTGTACATAGATTCATTAGAGAAAGATAAATAGTTTAGACAATGCGAAATTTGTAAAATTTTGAAGTTAGTAACAAAGTTTTCTGCAAGCGCGCGAGTTTGTAATTAATTTTACGACAAACCGGTTTATGTGTAGATATTAATTTAAATACGTTACTAAATGTTCTGGACACGTTTTAATGTACCATAAACAATTCCAAGCGAATTATTTCAAACGAATACTTCATGATTTAAATTACGTGAACATTTTAAATTTATTTTATGTGTAAAATAAACATGTAAAGGAACTATAATATTTCCTCGAATTTTATTTTATTAACATAATTATCTTACATTTGTACAAATATTTGATAGACATTACCTGATATATCGTATCTTGGAAAAGGATCATCGTCGCCTTCATTTATGTCATAACTAATGGCCGCGTCCTAATTTTAAATGTTACAATTATAGATAGAGTTAAAATAATATATGTCATTAAACCATTTGTCAAAAACATTCTCTATTCTTGTGTTAAATAGTATTAAATTGTGAAGATACGTAATATCGGTTTGTATAAAAATATAACGTTCAATTTTAGATATAACGAGTACGGTCAACGTAATGCTACAAATACTTTGGAGTATTCTTTGATTATTTATTTATTTCACAAATTTTTTTTTCTAATTAGTCAATCAAAGCTTCAAAGTATTTATAGTTAGACTTTGACTGTATCTAATATGTGTATAATTTAAATACAATATATAATAAAGTCCGTAAAACATAAATATAATAACAGAGAATAATGTTTTCTGGTTTAAAAATATTTGTTAAGTTACTTGTTTCGTCATCTATGAGATGAATACAAAATTTGAAGCAAATGTTACATACATAGTTGTTCCGTAGGTCATCATGAGTATATTCTAAACCGTCGTCGAGAACAGCAATCTTTATTCCACGACCAGTTATCCCCAGTCGATACAGAGGCAGAACGTTTAAGTCGAGCTTCGGCAAAGCTTTATTCGTCCTCGTATCTTGCTACGACGGTTGATAAAGAGAATTTGTATTAAAAATAAAAAATGGAAGGAACAGTATGATGTATGAGCCTCTCGAAAGCTAAATTGCTCTACTTCTAGAAATAAGAAATAGAGAAAATTGATGAAATTATAAATTAATCACTTACAATAAGTGAAGTTGATCAGTTTAGCTTCTGAAAGGTTCATATATAAGTTTCTGCAAAATTTATCTACGTATACTTCATTATTATATGTACATTTATTTGTTATGTGTTCTTTTATAGTAAATAATAAATTAAATAAATTATATTATATATATATATATACATTTATTATACAAATAAACAAAATTATTAATTGTAATATTCTTGAAGCTTTTCTATATAAAGATTATGCGTTTCGCGAGTTTTCTCTTAGAATGCCAAAAATGGATCTGGACACGGAGAAAACCCGCGAAACGCAATTATTAATTGTATAATATTTATTTGAACGAGATGGCTCCTTTTGCCTACAAATCGATTGCTTACATCACTTTTACTGACAGTTTATTTGCGCACAAAAATTATTGCCTATAGCTCGTTTGCCTACATGCACTTTTGCGAGATGTAGGCAAACAATACTGTAGGCAATCGATTTGTAGACAAATGAGAGTCTTCTATTTGAACTGTTGTTTATATTTTTGTGTTTTTATTTGCTTTTTTGCATAAATTTTGAATACAACTTTTACCGAATGATTTTCTTTAGGTTTATTAAAATGTTTTATAAACAAAATTCTAAAAATATGCGTATTTAAAAATTTTCATCTGTATATAATATTTATAATTCTGGAGTTATATTGATGTAAAGATATAATACATATGGCAATACTTTTTTCGTAGATAAATTCAACTATTTTCATCTTGAAACTGTTTTATTATAAATCTTTAAACTAGTAACAGAGCATTATTACAAGTAACTGTGCAAAAAATTATTTTAGAAAAAATGTATAAATGTTATAAACTGTTATTACCAGATACCATTCTTGATCCCAAAGTTCATCATTGAATATCCGTAATTTATGGACAGCGTTATGATTTTCGTTGTTAATGGCATTTGATACATCTCCGTACATGAATTGTAGACGTTTTTCTCGTATTAAAGGTTTTTCCGATTCCAAATCAACAAACGAGATGTAATCACGTTTAAGACGTTTTACGATTTTCTGTTGATCCGCCCAGACAATCTTTCCTCGATAAAATGTAAATTAAATGTTAAGAAAGTTGCGTTTCCGTATATAATTTCGCATTTATATAATTATACTTGTCGAATATTTATATAATTATGTTGTCAAAATCTTATTACTAATACTTTTATTGATAATAAATTAATAATCTTTAACTTAAAAAGTTATTTATAGAAATTATTAATTTCAAATCTTTCTCTCTCTCTCTCTCTCTCTCTCTATCAGAGAATTCTCTCTATATAATATTATTTGAAATCATAAAATAAGGTTTGTAAAGTATAAAGATTACCTTAGAGTTTGCATTAAGAGCCTTTGTCAAGCGAATATTTCCCCTTTTTTTCTGACTCGGATTATCATCCTTAAGCCATATATATGTGTCCTTGAATCCGAGAACCTAAATGAAGAGATCCATTACATGTAAATTTATCAAAAGGGTCAATGATACGGATTGCATATTTAATGAACTTGAAGTCAGATTAAGCCTTTATTTAAATTTTTGCTTAAATAAGTGTTAAAATGCGAACTCCATTCATTCTCTTTTCGCTGTTGGTCCCTTTTTCTCAGTGTTCATCAGCATAGATTAATACTGTGATATATTTGATCTATATAATCGATGGATATACCGTTTTTATACATAAATTTTATAATTCTTCGTAAAACATTCTTTATTTCACCTTTATTCACATATTATATTATATAATTTTACAATTAAAGAGATACATTTTTTTTTTAGTAGTATACAATAATTACATTAAAGAGAATAGCTTATATTATATATAAATACAGTTAATTTTTTAAATATAAGCAAACGTTATTGATATCATTTTTATATTTTGAAAAAATTAAAGAATTAATAATACTGAAGTTCTACGATTATATAATGTTTATAATGGGACAAAATAAAATATCAGAATTATTTAAATAAAAAATATTTATATTTTAAATTTAAAAAAATAAATTAAAACACTATTATGCAAAATTAATACGTTTAATATGTGCATTGAAATTACTTCTATGAATATTTATCAATATCGCATCTTTATGTCACGCGTGCATTGATATTAACTACCCCTCGTTGCTTAGGGTGAGGGTAGAACTAGACGTCCCGACGTTCGAGCCCTTTAAATGGATGAAAGGGACGCTACGATCAGGATAGCATACAAAAGCAGTTGGTAGATGAAGCAACTCCTTTGGGGAGAACTATCGAAAGTCTAAATGGGGTATCGTAACGTTATTATTATCCACAGTGTCACGTGGCCGGTTTGCCTTCGTTTTTGTATGGCATCCGCATGCGATGTTCCGCATGGCGTAAAGCAATATGACGAGACTGAGCGAGAGAAGAGGGGAGACCACCTGGTAGAAAACTGGGTGTCGTTTGTGTAAGAGGGAAGACTATGATATTTCCATAACGCATCAGACACGTGCCGTTTATTTTGAGATACTTCCTAATTCCGATCTGCCTCTCCTGGTAATTGTCGATATGCGTTTTTTTTTTTCGCATAGGACCATATTGGCATTTATGTCACCGTTGTCATAAAGTGGTTCGAATGGTATTATGGTGACATTTTGACATGTATCTATTGACAAATTGTATTTTACTTTCGACTCAACAGTTTATAGACGGTATAAAAAGTTAATCCATTAGACATAAAAATAATAATTCTAAGTTTTAAATAATTTGTAAATTTAAAATGCTATAAACACATGTAGTTATTTTTTTTTTAATTAATCACTTTTAGTTATAATAATTATTTTTTAGCTATAAATTATGTATATTTTTGTATAAGATTTCGTAATTATTTTTTATATTAAACTTGTATTTATGTACGCAATTATTACGCAATTAATACATTGTTAAACATTTAAATATTTAAAATATTATTATTATGTTTACAGGTACAATAATCAACATCTTTTTTAATAAGAATTTAAAATTTAAATTATAAACGTTCTATCTTTGTAATATCTTAGATTGTCTATTTATTCGGACATATTTTCTGAATTAATTGCGACAGGGAAATAAGCAGTTTCTTTCGTGTATTATATTTTTCATGAATATAGATATACTAGAATACTGAATGCGATCAAACTCCGCGGCAGAGTCCAAGGAAATTCAGGCCACCGGGATTATAAAACAATAATCCCTTCGTCTGCTATCCTCTTAATCCCGTACAACATGCGCAAAAATCCTTTAATCCACTATCCATCATATCTGTTGTACATTCGATTGGAAGGACTAAATTTGATCATCAAAATGCTTCGCTGAACTCGCTGATAAACTACTGAATATCCGGCGGGATATACTTTTCAATACAACGATGCATGAATGTTGCACGTTTGCATATCCGTGATCACGTATGCCACGCACGCCGCATTAAACATTTAGGATTTTACATCGCGACTCATGGATCGATTGGAAATCCTTCTATCTTATGTAAACACAGATTTACAAATGTAAACTATATACAATAAATTCAGTTTTGGTATTAAATGGCAACATATGAAATGATTTGTTAGGAAGAAGATTTGCTAACGTTTTCGTGAGTAGCTTAATTAAATAAAGAAAAAAACAACACTGCATTATAATATATAAGATTATACCAATAATAATACTATTTTATTTGAGAAGACTATATTAAAATTGGAGCTCTTTTCCTTTATCATAATCTTTGCTATGGAAAATCGGATTCATCAAACAATTTCCACGTACTAACTCTTTTAGCTTGACATTAATTATCGTTTATTTTGCTGATAAAGAGGAGTTAGTTCTGTGGAAGATATCATGAACGAATTTTAAAGTAAAGTTTTAAAACAACTGATGATAAAATTTTGCAGTAACTTCTATTTCATTGGTACGTGTTCCGTCGTGAAAGGGGTTAATTCGAGAAATCTTGCGGTTCGATATAGCTTTCGCAAACTTCTCCGTTGTAGAAATTCTTAAGGAGGTTCTCGATCGGCACGTGAGCGCTTCCGATCCTTTTACTGAGCGATGACTTCAAGGTCGCTGCTTTTAACGCGGAAGCATCGGATAGATAGAGCACGTTCTTTCTAGGTGTCACGCGGGTGCTTCTCTTAAATTCCACGTGGGAACGCTTCAAACTCGAATTCGTCGACTACGTGATAATGGCCCTTTCCTCTCTCCTCGTAATCGGTAAGCACGCAGTAGTCGGAGAGAATACGGGGGTTGCACGGACGTGTACGTGAGAAGCACGAAGAGAAAATCAGGGACGGTCATTACTTCGCAATCAGTGAGCGACGAGGCGAATATTACGGTTATTACCGAGTATTACAGTGATATCGCAATGTTAATCTGATACGAAATGGCTTTCTTTAGTAAGCCCCGAATGTACATATCGGTTTTTCCTTAAATAAACGTGAGTTAACTCAATTTCCTTAATTTACTTTTCTTTTACTATTAGAGTATATAATATATATATTTGATTGAGTTAAGCAGGTGTTGTATTATAAAATCGATGAGAGGTAATCACTATTGAAAATAGAGAGCGTTTTGCGAATTAATTTTTACAACGCGAATAGCTAATTAATATTATTATAATTTAGTGAAAAATTGTGGTATGCAATAATATCCTTTAATATTTCTTTTTCAAAAAGAAATTGGTTTTTGAAGCTATACTTATTTCACATAAATGATAATTCTATCATTGACTAATTTTGGATCAATATTGTAATATACATATTGCTTGTTTGATAGAACACGAATTAGCAACTTTTCGAAAAACATTTTTTTAAAATTTAAACTGGAAAAGCGTTTTAAGAAAAAATAGGATGTTCTTTTATAACTATATTTTAGCATCAAAAACATTCTTTCATAATATCTAAAAAAAATTTCTTCTTTATAAACAATCATTGCAAACTTAATTAGAAAATAAGTGACACTTCTGTTTTTTAGTGGTGAATTGGGAGAGTATTATTATAAATATATCATTTTTCCAACAAAATATACATTTTTAGAGTTTTCTGTCATTATCTCCAATGCTAATTTTTGAATTGCGTTTACTTTTCTATCAAATAAATAATATTAATTAACTAAAAAAAATTAATCTTACTTTAATTATATAAGTATAATTATATACTTTAATTATATACGAATTAATTTTTATTTTGTATGTATATAATTCAGTTAAGTTTATAGTTTAAACTTCTAATTTCGCATCATTACATTACATTATCTCGTTAGGTAATATTCGCCAATTGGTAAAGTTTCACTTAGTTATATTCTCCTTCCTTGCCATTTAACGATTTCTCTGTGCAAATTCTTGGAAAAGAATTATGCTATTCTGTACATTTCCTATCCAATCGTTTTAAGCTTGCGTGAAAGCATTTCGAAGATTGAACATCATCATACCACTGATAGTAGTATTTTTTGTATGTGCGAAGGTGTCCGTGAGAAATATCTTTGTGTGCGTAAAAAGGAAGAAACTGATAGAGGCGAGAAATCAGTGCCGGTCATTACTTCGCGATCAGCGAGCGATTCGTCTTATCGGTATTCAGATTGCGCTTTCCGACTGCTAAGAGGGATGTCTCGTATTCGATATAGATACAAGAAAGTCTGCGCGTCGATAGTCCAAGTCGCTTGTAACTCCCTCCAGGCGAATATTGGACGTGGAACGCGAGTGAAGATGAGAGAAATGGGAAGAGAGATGAATGTACGCACAAAGAAAGAGAAAGGGAGGGGGAGAGAGAGAGAGAGAGAGAGAGAGAGAGAGAGAGAGAGAGAGTATTTTCGCAGTCCATTTGTTTTGATCGGATTTCCAACTGTCTCTCGTAATCCCGCACCCGTAAGCTCCCGCAGGCGTCGTCAGTTTCCAATGAAAACCCTAACGTCTCTATCCTCTGCTTCCTATCCGGCCTTGCCCGCTCTGTACCAACTCTCTTGTCGTCGTTTCTCGACCACACCTTCCCTATCTCTTGAATTCCTATGAGCATTCTCTGTGTTCTGGAGATATTCTGCGTATGGGAATGTGTGCATGCGTACGTTTAAATAGAATTCTAGGTATCGCATGATCTCTCTAAATTTTACAGACTTTGAATCTGTTAAGTCATATAAGTTCTTGAAAATAAGATGCAATTTTTGCCTTAAAAGAAATATTTAGAAGTAAAGTGCACTTTCTGGTTTCAAAAACGTAGATATCATTAAAAGATTTCTACTGTATTCTTAATTTAATTTTAAATAAGCTATAGTTTAACGGAATTATAAAGGAAAGCTACATTAAAATTTTTCAAATAATTTATAAATGAAAAATCAAATAACTTATGCGTTAAAGATTTATCTTATACAAGAGACTATATGTAGTTTTGATGTCGAGATATCAATAATATATATATTTCTGAATTTAGCTGGAGAGTGGTTGAAAAGGCATAAGTATTCAACGACATTCTTGTTTCTCATAAAATTTTAAGTAAATTTTATTTTATCAGAATTTTGATTTCAAGTTTATTTGCTGAGATATCTAATATTGAAAAATGATGAAAAAGATGATATTCAATCATATTTTATTTTTAAAGAAGATTAGTATTCAAATTTATTCAAAATTTGCAATCAGTAATTTAGAAAAAATGTACAATTTATAAAATGTTTGAGTCTATTATAATTTTATGAAGAATATTTTGTACAATTACATAAATTTTATGTAAAGAGCTTTACATAAAATTTAATTTTCAATATTAGATCAATTTTCTTAATAAAGCTTGCTCTTTGCTTTGCTTTACTTATAAGTGTTAAAAAGGAGCAATTTTTATAAATTAATCAATATATATTTTTAATATATGCACCCTCTAAATATTTTATGCAGTACTTTATTCACGTAAAATAATTTGTGAGAAAGTTATAAGAACATTTTCTTTAATAAATCAATTTGTAGAATTTATAAGGATTTTCGCTAAATAAATTAAAGCGTAAACACACAAGTTAAAAGGCAGGTCAATGCTCGTACGAAGTGTACGTGAAACTTTCCATACGTACAATGCATTAATTTGCTATGCGTGACAATCTTCGGCAGGTATTGCGTTTGTAATAGGTACAATGCTTGGTCTCATGTAAGTTATACACGTAAACACTGATTACACACATTGCGTGTATGATTATGAATCGTGTATTTATTGTTTATATTATATAAACAATATATAATCGTCGCTACTGTGCTACCGGAAGCAAATGGACGTAGATATGAATGTAGGAAATCCGATTTTTTAATTCTGACTATCAAAAAATTTCTGTCTCTCTCTCTCTCTCTCTCTCTCTCTCTCTCTTTCTCTCTTTTCTCAATATATATACTCGTACATGTACACACAAAATCGAGTACTCAATATGTTTTTGAATGGAAAAAGTTTCAGTGTGGTTTTTTGCGACATCATTTTTAGAGAGATAAAGAGAAGAGAAGAGAGAAAGAGAGAGAGAGAGAGAGAGAGAGAAAAGTTTTTTTTTAAATATTTTATATTAAATTGTATCAAAACACATATATTTTGTGTATTTGTTTACACATTTCTATAAAATGTAACAGAGAAGTTCATTAATTTTTTAATTAAAAAAATATAAGTTACCAATTTATATTCCTTTAATTTAAAAATTGAGCTTTTCTGTTACGTTTTATATTACCATATCGTTGTGACGATCATGGTACAGAGAATTGTAAGTCTGTTTTTTGTGCTAAAAATCCAGATTCAAATTCAACCAAAAACGTGAAATTTAATATTTTCGATTATCACACTCGGAAGACAACAGCAAACCACCAAGAATAATTTGTGCCAAAAGAATTCCTTAATTGGCGTTCCGAATCAGCATTAAAATATAGGATATTCATCCCATATTCATCCGTTACAAAAAGATGCATATAAAAGATATATGCAGCTTTACTATCCTCTAAGAGGGTTCAGCAATGGGTTAATAAAAATTTCATTCTCATAAAAATTAAGAACTACTTTTAAGATTCCTAAATAGTCCAAACTCCACACTGTCTTGATGTTTGTGATTCTTTATGAGGAAGTTAAGGATTTATATAGAGACTTATAAGCAGCCATATCGTGAGACAGACATCATGAATCATAATATGACGTTTCACGTTGCGTGTAATTTTCTATGTAAATATCATATAGAAGAAGAGAAAATTATCTTATTTTTTTGATAGAATATTTATCATGTATCGAAGTACAATTTTCCGAAGTCAAAAATTAATTTTCCAAAAAATACAAATTAATAAGATAAATTTTCATACATATAAAAAATAAGAGCATAAAAAACCACAGCACAAGTTATAGTTTGTGATATTTAATTATTATTACATTCATTAAAACATTAAACGTTTCGGCCACAATCTGGCCATCTTCAGTAATTCAATAATATTCTTAAAACGCAGAGTTACATCTAGTTGACATTAAATTCAACAGTCGAGAGTTGTAATTAAATAAACATGTTCTTTTGTATGTGAAGATGCTTCATGCAGTAATGTTACACGGTCAATTTTTATAAATTTTCATATCAATAAAAGTATAGTAACTTATTAAAAATTAAATTAAATTTCCTTTTTTTTTATAAATTTTTGTATTTATTATTTAATTATTTGCGTTAAACGACATTCATAAAAATATTATACACATATTATGCACGTATACAACATATTTTAAATAATATTTAATTATTAAATATACTTTGTTACCAAAAATATATTAAACAAGATTATACGTATTTAGAATACACATTTCGTTTATAAAATGTAATATAAAATTATAATAAAAAAGGGATTTCAAACTGTTCTATCAAATATCTTTTCATTTTACAAGAGTTGTAAAACTTGGGCTGCACAGTTTTAGATTTCGAAATTCTAGACCGTAGCATGGAATTTTTTTCTTAACAGCTAAACGTATTGTGAATGGCAGCCCATGACTCTGATATACGTTACTTGGGATTACGCGATGTCTGGCACTTGCGGACTGCAAATTCAATTACATGCATTGAATTCAACAGAGGGTAGAAGTTCTCAACGATCTACAAGTTCACGTGCAGGTTCCCAAACTGGCAGTGCTCACACTTTAGGCAAGCGTTTATACAACTGCGGTGATATGTAGCAGTAAACACCTAAACTGACAATGATACCTTAAACTTTGTTGTTTATGTACAATACAAACAAATGACCGCATTGTTATATTAGTCTTTGCAATTTAGTATTTAGTAGAAAACGTGTGGATAATAACCAATATATATAATAATTTTCTTATGCTTTGTGTAAATTAAATTCGAGATTACTTTGACTTAATGTCATGCGCAGAAATAAGTAAGTTTATTACATATTTTAATTTTATAAGTTTCTGTGTAGGTGTTGCATATCTAAAGAGAAAAATACTATTCTCAAAGCTATTTGCTTTTCGGAAGTAGAGAATATCTCGAGAGTTTTGAATAGGTTTTAAGAAATTCAAAGAGACAGAATAAGTTGGCAATCTTTGTAATAATTGAGCTGTAGCAGGCGTGTACAAGGAGGGAGAAATTGCATTAATGCGTTCGACCTTTGAAACTTTATCGTATCGAAGTCGATGTCAAAGTTAAAGTTTTAATTGAAATCAACGCTGTAACCAGCATCACGTGAATTTGATCAAAGAGCTCCAACTAGTTTCATACAGTCGATCTCACTCGATTGTTTTGAACCGATTAACGTTATATTGATTATATATTCTATCCCTATGTCAGAGACAAACTATGTAAATTGGCAACCAAGAAAATAGTTGTGCAATGATATCAAATTAATTTAGTTAATAGAGATTTGCTTGATAAACATTTTATCGAAGTTTATACTCTTTGAATTTATAATGTCATAAATAAAACTTTTAATAAATGTAATATTATAATCACTGTTCAGATGCAAAGTCGTTGACTAGAAATTAATTCCAATTTGAAAATATTATAGAAAATTTAATGAAATATATGTTTATATATATAGAAAAAAAATGCAAGGTTATATAGATTTTAATATTATCAAAATTTATCTATTTTTTGAGATAAATGGCTAATACAATTTTCAATACTTTTCAATACTCATCTGTATTGTATCATTTTCTTGTTTTAATAACGATTAATAAAAAAAATGACACAATAGCACTGATAGTGCACTCCTCCTTATTAAAATTAATCAAATATTAAAAAAACGGTTATAAGAGCCGAATAGATTGTAACATGTAAATTTTATATGATAATCTAATATATATATATATATATATATAAATATAATATATATAATAATATATATATAATATATATATATAATAATATATACCTAATTATAAGTTACATGAGCTCTTAATACTTTGTATAAATTATGCAAAATTAGATTACAATGATTTACGTTCAAATCAAATATTTATCACGTCTGAAATATTGGTGACATCAAGTTGATCCCGTTGTAAGATTAAATCTTTTCAGAAGGGAGGAAGCTAACGAAGAGACATGCTTCGGATAATAAATCACTGTGACATTTGTCAATGAACATAACTTTACAGGAAGTTCATTATAGTGTTCAGCAGGGCGCAATATCATTAATTTCAATTATTGCCAAACGATGAATCAGCGAACCACCGTATTGGTAGTTTCCGATAATTTACAAACGGATATAATTAATATCCACGCTTCAGAGAAGTCGTCTAAAAATAGAAGAAGGTCAACTAATACTTTGTTTTTGGATAGTATTTCTTAAACAAAAGCTAAAATAAAACTTTAGAAACGTGAGTACAAATGGTTTTATGCTAAAAAATGTTAAGCACTATTTAGAATTTATCAATTCTTTTAAACAAAGCTAGATAAATTTTGTAAAATATAATTTGAGAATACGTATATATTTTGTAAATCTCATTATTAAAAAAATTTTATGACGATATGTAAAAGAAGAAATAAAGGAAGGACAAGAAAAGTAAAGTATCCGTGTCGAGAATGATATTCAAATCTTATGAATAAAATATCAGTAAGAAAAAAAGAAAAAAAATGTTTACAATATATTCATAATATATGAATATAAAAATATTTTTAGTGCACTCTATTTTATTCTAATCTTCCTGTATAATTAATGTGATCAGATATTTTCAGATCTAAAACAAAATAACTTTATTAAACGGGAGGAGAGGGAATATATGGATAAAAATAAATATCTATATAAAATATATATTACGTAGATATACGAAATTTTTTAAGAAAAATATATTAAATTGTTTATAAAATATTTCATAAATACTTAAAAAAGTTTATTTTGGTTAGAATAGATGCTGTTGACAATTTGTTCCGCGATGACAATGTCTTCATCTCTCTCTCCAACATTCGTGCCGCTATACTTTAAAATAAAGAAACCATTCTGTCTGTCAACAGGCAAATTAATGTCGGGAAATTCATTTAGACAGTTCTATAACAGATTCTCGATAACCGAATTCCAATTTGCCCTAAGGCTCGGACTTGATTGAGCAATCTCGGTCCATTATAATAGAAGATTGTGCGTAAGATGTACGATAATGAGAAACAAATTATAGAGGTTTCCAGCTTAGTTTGATGATCGAATGACATTTTATCACATACTTTGACAACACATAAATTGCTTCATCCGATAGCTTTTGCATAAATTCCTTGACAATTGTTGCCAATTTGATATTAATTTTTTTTTAGATACAGAAGACATTAAAAGGATTAATTGGTTTTATAAAAACCAATAATAAATTAAATTAATTATAATTATTTATCATAATTAATTAGCTATATCAATTAATTTGTTATTAATAAAGAATAGATTGCGATGTAATGCGTGTACAGAGACTGTATTTAACATAAACGTATTTAATATAAATAACATCCATGACATATCACTTTTAGTTAGAATTTGTAAAGTAAATAGCAAAGAGAGAGAGAGAGAGAGAGAGAGAGAGAGAGAGAGAGAGAGAGAGAGAGAGAAATTTGTAAATCTATATATTATTAATAATATATTATTCTTAATTTATACTGTCATTATTATAGAACGATGATTATAAAAGTTCTGCTTTTATTATATATTCTACCAAATTAACAATGTCAAACTTTACGTTTCTTTTTTCTAAAGTGATATAAATAAAAAATGAGTTTTTTTCTTTTTTTACTCTGTTCATATTAAATACGTATATTGTTTAGATCATGTTCTTGTTCTTATTCTTTTTATTATTTTCTAGTAAGATTATATTTTGCTGTTATTTTTCCTTAGATGTTTATTGCATTTTTATTTACAAATTAAAAATATATGTATATAAAGTGTAAATGAAAATAAGTGTCCACAGTGTATTGAGTTCAGATCTATGAATTTGTCAAATAAAAATTCTTTATATATGGACGTATTAAACGCTACCTTTGTTCATTTTATATTGTAAAATATTAATTGCAGCGTTCTGTGTAGATGCACTAAATAAGTTGCTACAAATAAACTAAAACTTTTGTTCATGCAACTTACAATTGTGAATTCATGCACACATTGAATTATCTAACAGTACATAGCGATGCAGACTAAAAAGTAGGCATAAATGATAATAAATGCTGTAAATTATAGGGCACTCTACGAACCATATACAACTTTGCGTGGACAATTAAGCTCTTTGAAACGCGTTCATCACTTTTCCATTCGGCCCGTTAATATCGCGGTTACGTCGCGTACTTCAGGTTGGTCGTTACGAGTGGGCTTAATTATATGAAATAATTACATGTCGTGACCGCACTGGATATATGCACTTACAGACAACCTAAGAGCAATCTCACGCATTGCGCTCGCTCGCGGATTGCGGTAGACCGCGTGTTTGGCAAGGCAGTTGCAGTTGCTGCGGTAAGATCCCTCATGATTCCTTTCGCATGTAGCTTGTAGCTTCTCGGTTAAAAATGACGCACTTAAAGAGAAAACGTCTGAAGACGTTTGAAAGGTTGAAAAAGCAACTTGTACATTATGTTTATTGATGTTAAGTACGATCATTAAGAAAAATCATATCACAATACGGGCAGCTAAACACATAGTAATGGCGCGACAAATCAGGAATGTGGCACTCGAGACATAAGTAAAATCTTTACGTTGAAAAATTTATATTTCGCAAAAAATCATAAGTTAAAATTATCTGTGCTCTTTAAAAAATAGTTTCTTTGTCTATATATTATACTGTAAAAGAAATTTCTAAAGCACACAATTCAACATATTTAAATATTTTTTTTTGGAACTAGACTTAGCATTTACAACGCAAAACACGTATCGTGAGACAGATGGAAGGCATCGATTGTAGAGTACCTCGTCAAAGCTAGGGGAAAAGATACGATATCATTTCACCGATGCTTCTTGCACACGACGAGGCAAAACTCGTTGTATAAAGTGCACGATAACTATAGATACTATCGTTTGCGATTGTAGGCGGCGATACTTTACAACTGCGATTTCGTTTTCGGTTTATTGTGCACGGAGACGTCAAGATTTGTATATAGTTTTCTTAAGATGCAAAATTTTACAACTTACAAGTTACTGGAAACGATTTAAATCGAATTTTAGGTCCTTGCTTCTTTAAATTAATACTCACTTGTAAAAGATATTAATTTGTATGCAAATGTAAATTGATTTTTATGCATTTATGATTTTATATTCAAAGTCTTCAGATGATATAAAGCAATTATAAATAAAACTCAAATCTTTAAATTTTACTTACGTGATATATGTTTCGAAATTTAATTATTCGAGCTTATATGGATTACATGTACGTTTACAAAGTGAGATATTCTAAACGCATTACTAACTCGCATGAAAATAGAACACTACGGTACGCAATATGTTGCTCGATTTAACACACGATTAACGAGATATTCCTAGGAAATTGGACTGGTATTGCTACCCTCTCCTCGTCTTCCGATATTACGCATCGAAAACTGCAGGGAGCACTCGGCGTCTACGGATGAAAATAAGGCGATTGCCTGAGATGTTCCTGTCAAAGGAAAAGGAAAAAGATGCGATATCGGCCCTATTCGTTCCGATATTTTCCTTTCGGGTTCTCACGGTGATCTCGCAAAGAACCTCGTTTTGCAAAGTACACCAGATCTGAGATTCGCGCGAGAGACGTCTGTGAGCGATAAAGGCGATGTTGGCGGACGCGAAAAGAACGCGGAATGAACGTGCGATCAAATGGCTCGTGAGGCTCCGTTTACGGGGATAATCTCTTTGCAGTCATCCGTATGGCAAAGGAAATGATTTGGCGATCGCCGACGTTCTCGTATTATCGGCGTTGCCAAAACTCCAAAATACATTTCGCCCTCTTCGGTCAGATTTCGACGGCGGTGAGGTATATGTATGGATGTCTCTTCGAAGACTTGGGCAAGGTGAAAATTTCTCCACATACGATGGGCATTCCTTTTTCTCGAACTGTATTTGTGAGCTGAATGGGGCCCATAGGACCGAAACTTTTCGCAGAAATTGGAATACTTTTTACAGCTTTCGTGGGATGCTGATCTCTACAGCATCCCTTGGTATCCATATGTATTTCTGAATCTGCGTTGCGTGACTTTATTGGTTCTTCTTTAGTAGATATTAAAGATATTTTATTATTTTAAAGATACAAAGTTATTCTTTTTTTATCTTTCATCTTTCAAATTATAAAAATTCCTTTGCCCAAAATATTTGTAGTTATATTTAAATAAACTTCTAACCTGCTTTGCAAACACCGTTTCTTTAACGCTTTATAGGTGCTGTGTGCTACTTACAATTAGAATGTTTATATCGAATCATTATTACTATTAACTAAAAAAAATTAGTTAGATCTTCTTTCGTTGGATATTCGCTGAGCCAAGAAATAAGTTTGTCAAGATATCTGTAACTCCTTTTTAGAAGCAAAGTGAAGGATAGTAAGATGCAATTAAAAGTTGAACAATTGTTTGATAACTTATTGTTAGCCATTTGCAATGTCCAATTCTAAGTTTAACTTTATTCTGTTCACATTATATATATGTATATAAAACTCAACTTTTATATTTCTTAAGACAAGATTTTTTTGAAGATAGATGGTTTTTAAAAATGAAAAAGTTATTATAGAATGAAATTATCTGTATGCTATGCATATATATATATATATATATATATATATATATATATATTTCAAATATGTGGATATGGTGTACGAATTTTTAAATTAATTTAGAATTGACTTTTTACCGACAATTAAACATAATTGTTTAATTTTGTCAATTATTTGACAATTAAATTTTGAGATAATATAAAATTCTTTTTCAGAAATCACTTATTAAGGAAGTTGATTAAACCTTAACATTCTTGTCGCATAATATACAATACACGTATATATATATGTTCAAGTAATTAAATAGGTTATTAAATTAAATAGGTTTATTAAATGATGTAACAGTAAATTAGCAAAATGTGAAATTAGCAAAATGAATGATAAACATTAATTGATGTTTATTTTATAAATTTTCGGATAATCGAAAAGCGAAAAAAGATCTTTTATTTAAAATTAAATGGATATTGTTAAAAAAATACGCATGTAATTACACATTTTTAATGCATGACATATGCTTTTAGATTCGATACTATAATGCGTCTTATTGCACGCCATATGTCAGGCGTCTGATAAAATGTTATCTCCCGCGAGATAATCCCCGAATAAAATCAATCTATTTTTAAGTTTAACTAATTCGTTAAACAGTGACGTACTGAGTAATACGTAAATTTTTTACCTTTGGGATATATCATTGGAATGGAAGAATATAAAATTAATAACATTGATACGTAAATCGGAAATCATTTCGCGATATCATATAACTTCCGATTGAATAATTGCATGATACATATATAATCACGTCCGAATCACGTATCACAGTTTTTGCTCGTTCTCGGGGCATGTAGCAATTAAGGATTTAAAGTAGTGGAAATGTTATATGCCGTCTCTTGTTACTGATTCCATGTTCTCGTTTTTTTAATATATGAACGCGATGTAATAATACATTTCGCAATTTTCGCGAATATTACGTGACAACGTAGACGAAAAGACTTTGCTATATCATGTTGTTTACGCGAAATTAATAGAAGGATTTACCGGACCATGGTGTTTGTAACCGGACTGAGCGGCTAATAGCGATGCTACTTGCGAGCCCCCTGCTATCCTGACGACCCACTCCTCGGGACGATCTACGCTGGCGTCGACGTTAGCGATGAAATTGGATGCAGATACAACGATGACGAGCTGCATAATAACGCGCGCGCACATTCTGGGGAATAAGCAAAGTTTCGAATATTAGCACGATTCTTTCGTTCGCGTTGCAACGTGGAAGAAAGAAGATTGTGGTAAACTTCCTAAGCGGATTTCTTCCGAGAGCCATTCTATATATTAAGAATACTCGATTGTGTCAGATGCGAATATATTAGGAACGTAAAATTGCCCTATTTTCTCAAATCTCTTGTACGATTACCGTAATTATGTTAATAACCTAAATAGAACAAAATCATAATGACATCAAAATAGATCTATAATTATTAATTATTAAAAGTTACTTTTGGATTAGTCGTAATTCATTTTAGTGTTGTTTGATGTTATCGTAACAATTGTTCTGCTTGAGACTGTTAAGTCCAGCAGTGTAATTGCTCGAACTTGGGAATGTGGTTTAATAACGTTTAATGTCTGTTTTTAGGAAAGAATGCACTCAACACATTTTTCCGACTGATCGTTAAGTGTGAATTAATAATAATAAATCACTTGCGGATGTTTGTAATTAAGGTGTATAGTCTCGCAAAAAGTGATTAGAGTTGGAAATTTATAATATACTTTCTGTATAAAAAAATTGTTATATATATTTGAAACAATTCAATAGAGTCAATATTTATATTTTACAATATAGTAATATAATTTCATAGTTTAAATTTTCTCATTTTATTTCAATTATTTTTTAAAAACTTGTCTACTGTTTTTAAAATAATTTTTGATTCAGGTTCTAAATTGTCGCCAAACTTTTTGTATTACTTTCAAATACAATATAAAAAATCTGTAATTTCTCCATAACTTTTTATTTTGTTAAAAAAATATTTATATAATACATCCTTAACTCAGAGGAAGCAGTATTGTATGAAATATCTTTTACTCTTTTATGGCTCATAAGAAAAATGATGTTACATCTTGCAACAGCGAATTTGACACTTGCACTCGTTGATCCTTTATATTCTTATCACTTGGAACGCACGAAGAATTCGCGCAGCGTATAAAAACTACTTATCATCCGCGATCGTGGCATTCATCGGTACAATTTTCAACAGAGAAGATACACCGTTTCCACTGTCGTCGCCCCATAACACGTACCTGACCGTCATGGCAAGTTTCCTGATGGGATTTGCGAGAGGGACGGAGAGCAAATAAATAGCGACGATCGCAATTAATACTTTCGCCGCACGGTCACTCTATAGAATCGTTGTCCTTTTTCTTATCACTTTCTTCACTATACCGTCCTCCGAGTTCTGACAGTTCCGTTCGATTTCTCTGCTGCACGCGTACCGTCTACGCGACTGGAGGGACAATGGCGATGGAATTCGCCGACTCCGGCTATTGGATCACGAGTGACAAGTGATCGGACAGTGTGCGTGGCAATTAACCATGATTGTCTTTTTGTTCTCTGGGGAGAAGGAGAGGAGGGGGGGGGGGAGGATTTCTCGTCACCCTCATGTCGCTCCACAGCTATGGTGGACGAAGCTGAGGGATTGGAAGAGTAACGGATTAAACTAAACAAACGTGACGTAACGGACGCGCGTGGGATAGAACAAGCCGGGTGATAACGATTCGTAGGTGATTCCCGACAGTGAACAAAGTTTTATTTCATTATTATTGTTTCCCATTATAAATTGATGGCAATGTTATTTAATATAATTGAAATTTTACACTGGGCTTCTATTTTCCATAGATAAGGTAAAAATTAAGAATGATCGATAATAATATACAGAAAAATATTGTTGTGGATCGATTTTTAAAAAGGCATTTTAAAATCTAAAGATTTTGCTTTAAAGTACTGTCAAATTTTTTACTTTATGATATTTTGATTCCAAATAATATTCTATGAAAGTCAAATTAAAAAAAGAACTCTAAATTTGAGATTATCTAAAAAAAAATTTAAGTTGAGCATAGGAGTAGTTTTGGAGATACAAAGCATCAAAATAATCAAATTTTTAATGTTTCCAATATTTCCTAAGCACTGCAGATACAAAATTGAAAATCACAAAATGGACTAAATTTGAAGTCGTTTTTTAGTTTAAAATGTTCCGAAAGATTAATGTATTCTTAATTAATTTTTTATTATTTTAATTTTTTTAGAAATAATATTAGACAATCATGATTGAAATAATATTTTTTAAATTCTTTTTATTAGGAATAATGTTATATTAATCATTAACATGTATTCACGTATATATTCATATTTTTATATATATTTCTCTTACTTTTTTAAATTAAATTTTTGTAATAAGATCGCATTTTTATAAGTTAAGAGTTTGTTTTATTAGTAAAATAATCTTTTAATATGTTTCGCAAAGTAATTTCCACGATTGCATAAAAAAAAATAAAATAATTTAGATATCTATTATTAAACAATCGATGAATATTTGTGCTTTTTATTTTATTTTATGCTTATAGAAAAGATTTTTATTTATTTATTTGCATGCTTAGATAAAAATACTGATTAGAAGAACAATTTAATAAACAAATAAATTCAACATCATCATCGTTTTCGAACAATAAGCGAACGAATCGTACGTATGTAGGTACGTATGCATGTACATAGCATTGAAATACTGTCCTAAGATATTTCTTGTTTTCTTAAACGGAAATTAAAACCAAGAAAAACTTGAGATTCAAGTTACAGTATGTGCAATTACTTCGTAATTTGTGTTTCGAGTTTTAATTATTCTTCATATGTATTAGGTTTTCTATATCTGTGTTTTTAATTATTTAATTAAATATTTAACAATTTTTAGTTTTTTGTATTTTTGTTTCCTTTTGCTCCATTCATTTTTTATAAAGAACGTCAAAAAGAAAATAAATTAATTAATCGTTAAAAAGATAGTTGTTAAAAAATAATAGTAAAATAATAGTAAAAATAATAATAAAATTTTTCATACTTTAGTTGTAATATTGTATATTTAATAAAAAAAAAATTAGTTTGTTATTAATTTAATTAAATTATACTATTTTTTAAATTATTCGTATTACGCAAATTTGCTTTTTATAATTGAAATAACGTATTAGAAAACAGATGGATGGATTAAAAGAAGTGACACTATCTGTTATCCAGGCAAGTGTGCGATGGTAATCCGAGCAATAAATTCGCTGGCTGAGCGACAACAAGTCGTAAGAGTGTGCTCGGCAATTAGCTATGCTTTTCTTCCTGTCTATTGGAGATTTCTATCTTTAGCTTTTTTCTTTTATTTACGGATTTAAAATAAGAGCTAAAATTTGCAAATATATTACCAGATATCCTGAATAAAATGATCGAAAAGTTACGACACTGATAATAATCCATGAAACAAGCCTTGTATCAGTTATCTTAAAAAAATCGATAAAGTTAATTGCGGCTGTCGCGCCACTTTCAGTAAAAAGAAGTGATAAGCATGACGTGAAAATATTGGCACAAGCAAAATTTTAAAAAAATTCGCTCTTACACACCTATCTTATATGTCCACAATATATTTTTTATCTATATTTTTCAAACAGTAATTTTGAATTTTTTGAGAATACAACAATATTGAATAACAATATAACAATATCTTCTTTCATAAAGTTAAAACAGTCGAACAAACTAAAAGTAACGTAAAAGCAATGTTATAATTTTATACTTAACAATGTAACTGTTATGTAATGTGTTACTCCCTTTATTTTCTATAAAGAACATCAAAAAACTTATTATATTACATTCATATTGTTGAGTGCAAAGTTATAATATTAATGTTATGTTACTTTTAGTTTGTTTTGAACTGGGTAATTATCATAAAAAATGTTGCAAAGTTTTTGAATAACTGGACGCATCTATACAAGATGTAATGAGAATTCGGATCAATATCATTTGAAACAAGAAGACATTCGTTATCGAGTCCTACGAGATTGCCAAGCAGAATGGCGTGCGGCATTTTTGTGAAGGAAATTATTCTGAGGCATTGTCCCACGAAATAGATTAGTTCCGATGTAATTGATACACGAAATAATAATATCAAATAGATGTTTTACGTTGCATTTCTTCATATAATTCCTTCACAGTATGCTCAGTTATATCGACGTTAATGATGTCAAAATTAATCGCATCACGCCCTTTATTCTGCACATTTCTTTAATTATTAAATTAAAAGTATACCTGATATTCCTGACGTAAAATATATTTGTGTATGCTTATTAGTAATTTAATGAATGTACGGCTAATGTAATATTAATTATTTTTTCTTACCATATTAAATATTTTGCATGAAGATTAGCTTGCGTTAACTCTTTAATTTCATACTAAAAGATTATAAGAAAACAGATTACTTCAGAATTTGAATACTTGGAGTATAATGTAAACGCATTAATATGTTTTTGTATATTAATATCTAGATGTTTATTATTTTACTTAGTAAGTAGTGCGTGTGCGTGTGTGCGTTGCTATATACCTCTATCAGCCGTAAACTTAAATTCTTAGGAAGCGAATCCTGCTCCATTTGATGCTTAAATCGAGACTTAACATTAAACCAATGTGAAGTAGATACGCGCTTCGCAGGTTACGCTCGGAGTAGCGTAACACGTAAGCGCATTTAGACGCGGATTACCATTAAGTAAACGCAATTTAACTTTCGGAATGTCACGTTTAATCGACTCGCGTTTATGCTGTATGCCCGCCGTCGACGCGTGATTCATTTCAAGATGCATCGTCAGCCAATTAACATCTATATGCATATCCTTCATTTCTGATTTGTTGCATTTTCGCGGTACGGTAACTCGGTAATTACGAACGACTAGTTAAATGCTGTTATGCGGTCCCGACTGTGTAATTATGTCGGGCATTCTGCAGGCACACGTACTGAGTGTACTTCCGTATGGATTTAACGTTGATACGGAATTTCACTCGCATATTGCTAACCCCGCCGGTTTCTGGAGTTGGCCGTCGCTGTGGGAACCTTCCGCATACGATTTAAACTGCCCCGAATCCTAGATATAATCCATTTAGGGCCGTCTGTACCAACGTCGCTTACAGCTAAGTTCAATTAAGTTAATTAAACTTTCCTCCTTCTATCTATACTATAGGAATTTTTTTTTAACTACAAGTTAAAAAATGATACTAAATCATTATTATAAGCTGGACTTACTCGACCCAAATTATATCATTGAGATCAGGCATTGCATTTCTGTGAATCGACATCAAACTAATTAAAAAATATGTTTGGTCCACTATTCCACTATTCAAAATGTATTAGAGATGTAAAAGAAATGTAGTCCTATGTGTCATTAAAATTGTAATTAAAAATCAAGCTGTTAACTAATGTCAGTAGTTTAGCTAATATTAATTACCAGAAGAATCCTATGAGAAAAGTTGAGGAATATCTTTTACATAAACGCCGAAATATGTATGGATCCGTAAATATTTGAACGCTATGTTAGCTGACATTTGCTTCCAATACTGCTCTTCGAATAATTCCACCAATGGCTATCGAGGATTCCCGCGGCTCCCTCAAAATCCCCGACATGAACATCAGCTAAAGCATTTTCCTTATTCGAGTGGAACGACGACGCGCCATACAAATCCGCGTAATTGAAATACGAGTGTGGTCAAGCGGATAAGAGACGTTTTACAGTTTTCGGTCGACGAAACGACTCCAGTTTGTCGTTCTCCCAGGAGTAATACTTATAAATAAATTCGGCTCTTTCTTTTTTTACTGTTTGTCCCCGCAGTAGATATATATGCGGGAAAGAGACGCGCGTGAGAAGGCTAGCCGATAAAAACCGAAACAGAAAGCCGGCGAATGTCGTAAAATCCGTGAAAGAGAGAGAAAGAGAGAGAGAGAGAGAGAGAGAGAGATGAGAATATCCGCCGATAAAAGGGATCCGTTTTGTTTTAACTCACGTTAAATTTGGAATAAATCTTTACCTCCTGCACTCTGATTCTTTTCTTCTTCTTTCTTCGTACGCAAATTTTCCTTTAAAAGACCAAATAATTACGACGGTATAACTTTTGTTTTTTATCAACACTTTTGATAGAGATATTGCGTTTGAAACGGTCACCACGCTTCTCAACTGCTTATGCGAAAACTTCGATGATTACGGCGAATGATGTATTAGATCAAGTCTATGTATTTTATTGAAGAAATAATGATTATTATATAAGTTTGTATCAGAGAATGGAATACTTTTTAAAAATAACTTTGTTGCCATTAAAAAATGACAATTTATTACTTTTTCATGACTTTTTTAATGCTGAAATAAAATCAGTCTAAAAAATTGTGCAATATTTTTTGTTTAAATATTAATAAAAGCAATAAACAATAATAATATTTAAATATGTGGAAACATAACTAAAAAACGAAATGATTTTTTTGGTTTAAGCTAAAGCTTTACATACTAATAACGTACATAATAATTATATATTTATATTTAATATTTTATTTATTTTACGATTCTTCAATACTAAACACTGAAAAACGTAAAAATTATGAGTATAGAATTGTATATTTTATTATATATAATTACGTACATAATAAAAAGTTTTTTTTATAACGATTGCTTTCGACTATTTTTCTACACGCTATAAATCCAATACGTTTGCTGGCTCATGCAAATAAATTTTTCTACCTATATACACATTTGTAAATCAAGGATTCACAATATTTCAAATTTTATGGTTGGAATTGCAACTAGTTCACTATCGTGTATTTAACATGGACAGTAACCGCGCGAAAGTAGTTGATATAACATTACTTTTTTTAAATCCCATTCATTTTATGTGTAGTGTATTCTCGATATGATCACATTGGGGCTTATAAATTGTATTTTGTCTACATATCGATGGCATTTCGTCAATATCATAATTTTATCGTCGTTGTACACGAACTTGATACATTAACCGTATTTCATCCGCGTTTTGATATTTTATCCGAATAATGTAAAAAGGTAAATGTTCGCGCAAATTCGCGGACACTCGATGCCTATGCGGTAATTTCGGAATTTAACATGTAAAACATATAACGTGGTCGGTCGCATTAATTTTGGGTTAGTGCCACCCCATGCGTGGTACCCCGACAGTTTTCACATAATTTCATTACAATAGTTATCGGAAGTTCGTATTCCATTAGGTAAATTCTGTATATTTTGTATTCGCCTCATTCCTGTGTCTCCTACATCTCTACGTTCTACCTCCCGGGTGTAATACGCTCTTTTCCCACATCATGTTCATGCCTAGCATCGTTTCGTGTCGTGGAGTGTGAAACTTTTACGAGTCATTGATACAAACATCGAAATTGGACGCGGTGATCGGAAAAAATAAATGTTTTAACGATAAAATGCTAAGATTGATAGATAGCGTTAGTACAAATAAATTTGTTGGTTTTCGAGTCAAGTTGGAATCTATTGACAAAGTTAACAATATATTTTTTGATGGGATAGGTAATATATAATATAATACGTTTTTTTTTTGCAAAAATGATATATATTTTGTAAAAACTTATCTCTTCACTTTTCCTATTTGTAATTATTGTATTTTAAGACTATATGTGGCACAACTTAATAACAAAAATATAAAAACTTGATTATTCTATTATTACATTCGAATATCTATTTAAAATTTAAATTGAATTCTCTTATTGATTTCAAAGTTACTTGATTTTGTTTGTTTGTCTTAATTCTTATATAAAATCGCGTAATTTTGCATTTATTGGCAAATTTGAGAAAGGCATTGCGCGAATTAAATTAAATTTTTTATATATATTAATAAAACTCTAACAAATATTTGTGCAAAAATTTATTTGAATCTACTTGTTTTTTTAAAAGTTATTTTACCTAAAATGTAGTAAAATATGGTTGCACTGTATAAGCCATTAATAGCCAATTACTAATTTGTTGTTTTGTTTTTTATAGTTGATTTCAGCGCGTATACGACAAAATTTTTTTGAATAATATTAGCTGATATTTGCTTTTCTTGACTATTTTTAACTGATACAGTAAAAACATTGTTAAGTTTCATTGCCATTGTAACAATTATGTAAAAGTACGTGGATGTTGGAAAATATCTTTTCAAATTCGCCCGATAATTTGCGTGGGAAATATTTTAACGGTTTTGCAGCGAGTTTGCCTTCACAAAGATGATGAGAAATGGTGAAGAATATATGAAGGGGAAAGAAGCTATGAAAGATATGGAGAGAGGCGATAGCGAGCTAGATGGAGGGAAAGTAGGACCGTTTATTAAGCACTCCGTCGGCTTTCGTCACAAATTCCTCGCGGCCGTCGAAATAGAACGCGAAAGTAACCGTGGAAAATTGGAAACTTTCCGCGCGATAAAATCGGACTTAATTTTCAATAAATTCACCTTCCACGGAGCGCGAAGCGCGCTCGCTCTCGTACGTGGTTTGACGCTAACTGGAGGGCGAGGAGCCGGAGGAAAGGTAATTTACTTGGTAATTATAAAGTTACTGGCTCCCTCCTCGTCCTCCCCCTTTTCGGCGACGCGCGCATAGTTGTGAATATTCAAATGCGATTACATCTATGATCGCATAAATTATACGGCCATTCGGCCCTGTCGCCTTCTGCGTCGCGCATTTCGGTGCTTTCGGTTTAAGGCTCGTGAAGACTTTACGACGTCCGTTTTATATATACGAGCTTTCGCACCTTTAAACAATAGAACTTTATGAAAACTGGAATAAAGACGTATTTCTTTCCGGAACGTTGGAAACTGCGTCGCCTGATGAAACCTGTCATTTCGTAAGTACCGAGTTGTCAAGCGGATTGAACATACTATCGTCTATCGTGGAGAAAAAAAGACGTTGGAGAGATTAGTACGATAAAAACGATATCGTGTCAGTTGCTTTTATGTATACCACGTTTTTATTGTACGTCTGCATGAAGTAAGCTGTTGCGAGATTGGTAGGCTGATCGTTTCCAAAAAAAATTTTGGTCGCGAAGAGATGCGAGAGTGCAATTTTTTCTTGTGCGATAAACTCTCGTGTTCTCGAAACACGATACTTTCATAGATCTAGATAAATAGAATTGTTCAATGTAACGAAAGTAGATATGAAACGTATCGCAATAATTGAGAAGTGTGTTCATAAGATTTATAGTTTCTGGAAACATCTTCTCTGAAATATTGTTTATTTAACAAGTTATACAAAGACTCTAAAGAAAGAGAAATTTTGGTGTACAATTTTATAAATTTTCGTTTTACGGGATGATAAAATGGGGAAAGATAGTTGGTGAAATAATCATTTCCATAATCAGGAAGATCTTATCCGGCACAAAGAATACCCATTTTGTCCCATCAAGATAAGGATACGCGAAAAACAAGTATCCAGTTACTTGCGTTATCTCAATCGAATAATTAAGAATTGTTTAATTGCTCGCACGGAAGTCCTTATCGCACGGTCGAAAGAATTCAAGCCATTAATTCTGTGGACTTGTTTGGCTTTAAAATAAATCCGTACAGAGTCACGGATTTATCCTGTGTATTTAATATCTGCAGCTCTTATCTGCAATCGGTCTGAGAAAAAATAATGATATCCAAACGTTTGCTGAACTCGCAGAAAATGTACCTTGCTTATACTTCTTCAGCATTCATAGTCGAACTAAATTAACATTGATGTTAATATTAACTTAATGCAATGAACGACTATATTTCACTACGCATTCAAGAATTTCTATTTATCGTTATAGATATTATGGAACCTATTTTAGAAGTCAATTTTTTTATTAACGATTAATTATAAATATTGATTATGGTTATTATTAGCGCGAAATAAATATTAGCGATTATATTTATAAGCCACAAATAGTAAGAAAATAAAAAGCTTATTAAATTAAAAAAATATATACCAACAAAAATATATTTCTTTTGACGTCATACTACGTAATTTTTCCTGAAATATAATCATTATTATTACACGATCGTATTGATTTATAGATATATTTAATGAATAAGATGTGACATCGAGGGTCCCTGCCTTCCTCGTCCGATCCTTCATAAACCAAATTCTTCTTATACTATCGGATCAAGCGCCCATAAAGCACACGCGGTCAACTTCATTGCTTAGGCGAACCGATGGTGCATATTTACGAGATATTCATATAAATATATTAAATACGGTATGCAAAGTCTGCATCTTTATGTAAGTTGTATATAAAACCTTAAAAATGATCTCACTTTTTCTCTGAGTTCTTATTAAATAAGTCTTGAAATTTTTTCTATTAATTATAACATCTTCAGAACATCAAAAATTCTATCAAAATTTATACTGATACTCATATTATAATTACTGTAAATAATTGCGTTATTTTAGAACTGAAAAAAAATTAAATTAATGAACATTTTTTTGAATAGTTCTAAGTAAATATTTACTAAATGTAAATATGTTTATTTGACATAGATTGATACAGATTAGAATCATTAATTTGATTTAATTATCATTCTTTATTGAGTAAGTATTTTTTTACTGTAACTAAATGTTTACTTAGCGTACTATTCAAAGAAATATGTATTAAAATTTAGTACATTTTTTTCATCAAACATAAATATTAATTATTATTTCTATAAAAAAATAGATATTATTTGTAAAAATTAATTATATGATATAGCATATTTAATGGAGAATGCTTTACATAGAAATAAATTATTTGTATAAAAGATCCTCTCTCTCTCTCTCTCTCTCTCTCTCTCTCTCTCTCTCTCTCTCTCTCTCAGGATACTCATCGCGAGAAGCACGTAAACGTCGGGGTGATTGATTTCGAAACAAAAGCAAGAAGGTCAGCTCGAGGGTAACGTCGGTGAGTGTTCGCGATACCCCATAAAATGCACCCCTCGCCCGCATTCGTGACAGCGGGGATGGCAGTGGTTTGGTTTCTCTGCGGGCTATTTAGTGCATCTGCCTCCGCTTTCGTGCGAAGCAAAGGAGTTGTAGGTGAGAGAGAAAGAGAAAATGGGACTATAATGCATCGTGGAGATTCGAAAGCGAGGATTTTTGCTACGCAAATATAGACTTATACTATTACATGATCGTTTAGTTTTCAAAATTTTAATTTGTGTTTACTGTATTAAACAATTTTGCTATATAAAAATTATTATTGTAGTGCTATAATGATTTTGTAATGATCTTTTTTAAAGAACTCATATAGTAGGTATAGCACATTATTCAAATTTTTATAATACTGTAATGTAAGGAATTATTAGAGTTATAAATAATAATAACATTATTATATCTATAAATATAATATTATATATAAGATAAACAATTGATAATATATATTTCAGTTTATGCTATTTTCTTTCAGTGTCATACAACATTGATTTTAATATAATATTTAACATTTTAATGCAATATTTAGTGTTGTACAATATTGATTTTAGGTTTTATTTATTCAAACGGAAGATGTGTATTTAATATAAATGGAAATTTTAATGGATACAAGCAGCATATGATTAAATATCAAGATATGATATTACAAAACGCTAAATTTTTTGTCTGTAAACACAATCTCGAAAATACGTTATTATATCTTTTCTAATAATATTCTTAATAATGTTAACATATTACAAGAGTTTTCATTAAGATTTCCTTTTTGTAATCAACGATTCTTCAGTCGTATCGATTTAGTTATATTAACCGAACGTGATCGGGGATGCGAGTAACCACAAACGTGAATGCAAAACTAACGTTGCGGTCTGAGCATGAAATAATATATACAAATGATTACATATATAATAATTATTTGTATAAAAGATTCTCAGGATACCCATCCATGACGTAATCCACATTCATGTACGTATAGTTCAAAAATATATATCTACGAAGTTTAATAAATTATCAAGAAACTTCGGATCACCGTGTTTTCCATATTGGTGCACGTATCCGCACTAACTTTATATGCGTGCCTGAAAGCGTTTAATCTCACCAGATCACGATATAAGAAGCATCATTCGTAACTACTTCGTCTCGCGTATGCACGAGCTCACGCCTATGTCTGGATTTTCCATTCCATGTCCATCAAATGGATATTAAGAGCGGTTCCGGGAATGCGGTAGAACAGGAAATGGGAAAGGAGAGTTGGCCCTTTTAGTATAAATACATTGTTGCCGCAGGCGTCGCTGGCAATTGCTCGATATATTTCGCATTCTAGGCTTTTAATAAAGTTACTAATTTATTGGAAACGCACCGTTGTTATTGTTCCATCGACGCGGCGTTATTGTTAATGCGAACGTTTCCATGAGTGGAGCGCCGTAAACTCGGATTATCTGGTAATTCACGATCGATGCGCCAAATGAGTGTCGATTCTAAGCGCGCATATGCGTAAACGAGCAATTTGCATTCGTAATGTTTCTGTTGCTTTTGTGTGTTAAGCAGATGTCCGGAATTTATTTTCGATATGGTGCCAGGGTGGTTTTCATGTGATATCTAAAATCAGCAAATATAATATTTTTCATTAAAAAAAATTTCTTTTTGTAAAACTTCGTTCTTTTGGCATTAGTTTGCAATATGTTGTAAATACGTAATAAATCGCGATTTATCTCGTGTAATGTTCAATTGTTCTATAATCTTCAATAAAGAGCGGTAAATGTTTTTATTTAAATAAATTATTTATAAATGATAAATAAAGTAATTTATTTCAGAGAATATGTTGAACATTATTACACAAAAGTATCTTTTATAATAAACTGAAAACGAATGAAAAATTTGACAAATATAAACACACATGCAAATAATAATTTACGACAGTAAAAATAAATTTGAATGGGAATAATATAAGGTTTGTAAAGAATAAATTCATTGCATATATAATTATATAGTAATTTAAAAAAATAATCGATAAGAATATTAATAAAGAAATCAGTAAATAAAAAAAGAAAAAGTCTGTTTTCAATATCGTGAGATATTGAAAAACTTTTTTTTTAAACATTTTGGACGATCTTTTTATTATTATTTTGAAGAACTTGGAATTTTTATTATTTATCTCATTTAGTATTTTTCGAATAATGACTATCTTAGATAAAGGAAAAAATATATTTGACATATTTTTTATATCTCGGATACATTTTTTTTTACGAATCATTTATTACTGATCTCGATAATAATTAATCATTTATATATACATTTATATTTAAGCGTTCTATTTATTATTCCACCATTTATTATCACACAACTATACCTGTAGTTCTATATGTAGTTCTATATAGATGCCATGATTGAGCGTATGTATTCATTATTATCTGCGGAACGTGAAACGCAGAATATTTGCTTTCGTCGCATGCCACTACGTCAATTTTTTGCGGAATTGTAGCATTTCGAAAATCTAGTGCGTGCACATCATTCATGAAGGGATGCGCGTGTACGCGGGTGCCAATATGTGACAGGTATGATATCGTTACTAACAAAAGTATGAAAACACGTGTAATACAAGTGCTTTGAAACATGATACGCTACAGCGAAACATCATGTACTAACCGACTCGGCTTTATATCCAGATCATGGATAGATGTAATATCTTTTTACGTCAATATCTTTTTGTTATTCTAGAAAAAACGCAGCTAAATAAATTTTTATCTAATTTAAAAATTGAAACTAGCGCTTTTAGCAAAATATCACTTATCTTAGATGACTAATGTGCGAAATATTGTTAAGAAATCAAATAATAAAAAGAATCCTATTTTTGATCAAAGTGGGTCTTAATGATTAATATAAGTTTAAATATTGTATAAATGAAACATACATATTAAATGACAAGTGAAAATGTCTACGTTCTACATATTTATATATACGGAGAATCAGATAAGTAAGATGACGACTTAAAGTACTTTAGTGATACACTGATTTCGTACGTTTCAAAGCATTAGAGCGGTAGTTGGACAAGAGGCTATTTGTGAAAGTCCGATTGTTTGAACTGACCGAAAAGGGATGGCGGACTTTCAAGGCGAACGCTTCACTTGAACGACAGAACGGTGAACACGACTGGTAAGCGAAGGTGCGTAACTAAGCGGCAAGAGAACAGGACACAAAAGATCGAGAATGGAGACGAACAATCGCGGGAAGTATTTACTTTCGAATAAGTCTCTTCGAGGAAGTCGGACGTGTCTGTCGCGGAAATGGAAGCAGATTGCTCGACCCCGAAAATCTTCTCCATAGACGCGTATCCTCGTGGTGAGAATCCGGATTATTAGGTCGTCGCTTATGCAAAATCCGTTCAGATTATTTGCGCAGTATTCCTAGAATCAAGTTTAACAATAAAAGTCACAGTACACAAAAATTTCTTCTGTAAATGCTATATTAAATTTATATTAAATTAAATGATGAATTATTCACATGTATTTGACATTATAAAAAAAGAGAAATTTTATTTTATTTTATTATAATATTTTATATAAGAAATTATAATATTTTTCTTGTTTTGAAAATTTATATTGCGTATCTTTAATATATTTCAAAGTAAAAAATTTTTCTGATTGTAAAATATTACTTATTATTTTCTATTAAATGTTTTATATTACTTTTGATTCCATTTTAATAATTATTAGGAATTACGGAATTTCCCTTTCAGATATTTCTCTCACTTAGAATCGATAATGGAATTTACGCCATTCTCTGTGTTCACGATAATCGCATCGTTAAACATACCAAATAGCGCACTGAGCGCGGCCTTAACAATTAATTGGTCTGATACATAATGTGTAATATGTCGATAAATATTCATTCAACGTCGATCATTATCCAATTACAACGTACGTGTAAAATTATAACTCGATAAGCCGACAGATCAGATGTAATAGGTAATGCACCGTCGGTGCTTTATGAGTATTAAATTTGCCTCATATACACGTGCTAGCTGCATTTAAAGCGGAAACAATAGTACAATTTAAAGCCAACCACTTTTGGCTCAGATAATGTGCTAGCGCGAATGTATAAATGAAGAATATTATATTATGAATAATCTCAGGAGAAAAGTGTCTATCTTTTATCTTTACAATATTTTAATGGACGAACGCGATTACTTCAACCCCTTTTTAACCCCTTCTTTATGTTGTATTGTTTTTAAGTGTCCTCTGGTGAATTGAATTCACACTCGTGCGGAAGCTGGAACGGCAGATTTCTGTCTGATCATGCGACAATAATGGAATAAGTAATAATAAATTGCGTATAAAGAAATTTCTAATTCTTTGTTCCTGAAAAATTAAATATAATTTATAGGAAGAAAAAAGCGTAGTATAAAAAATAAATTAAAAAGAAAAAATAATAGTAATCGAAAATTTATTGAATCAATTATATTGTAGTAAACTTTAAAAGTAATATAATAAAAAGATATTATTACTTTTTTTTTAAATAAAAGGCCTTTTTTTTATATAAAGAATAAACTTTTTTTCCAAATATTCGTTTATGATAGCCATGTGTCAATTTTCCACCAATACTATTAAACGCTTAACAATTTTTTGTTATTGCAAAACGTCGAGTGGAAAGTTATTATTCGTCTAGGGATAAAGTAAGATTGAAGAGCAAGAAGGAATCTCACTGTTCGACAACAAAATATATTCCGTTTTTTTTCTCGCAATTGCGGGAATGGAAGCAGCCGCTTGCAGCGTATAATGTAGAGCGAAAAGTATCATTCCATACCATCTGCGCTGCAGAAAATCGTGAATTCTATGCTGCAGGGATCTTTATATCTCCTTCAGACGTCGTTTGCAATGCCTCGGCAAGCTCCACTTCGGAAAACAAACGGTATACCTGTCTAAGGTCTAACCATATATAAATAGTAGGGTATTATTTTTTTTAATTTGCTTCATCTCGAGTTAACATTGTCGCGGGTCACTGAATGATTTGCGTTTCATCGAAGTTATTAATATTTCACGAATCGCACGGTGGACGGAAGGAGTAAGAATTCTTCAAGATTACAGCGCCGTTTCTTTGAATTAATTGGATTCTGGTATTACATTAACTTTATGAATAATTTTAACTAAGATCCGCGGTAAGCAGCTCGCTCTCTTAGAACGAACCGTCTAAAGTCGCGGTAATTTCTACGACCGACACTTCCACTTTTCACCACGTACCTTCAAGTACGTGTTTTGCATACCGATCGCTTGAATTTATATTTATAGCTCCGTGAAATAATATTTTCATAATTTTTTATAAAATTACGTGCTCGTCTCTCTTTGACAAATCGTATAAAGAAGAATAAGAATAGACAGTATAAAAATATTTATATTATATAGAAAGAACGGTTTTATACTGGAATATTTAAAAATTTAGTTACATACAGACCTGAAAATAATAAGATTACCAAAATAATTATGTAGAAAGCTCAAGATGGTTACTAGGACACAATGTTTTGCAGTATTACTCATTATGCTTGAGTTTTTTACAGTTTTTTATAATTATTTTGATAGTTAAATAATTATTTTCAGATTTGTATCTAAATCAAATTTTAAATGCTTCAATAAAATCGTTCTTCCTTGAAATAAATAGTAGCGGAATTTTTTTTCTTGTTTATTTTTTTTTGAAAATTGTAACTATAATTTACATCTATAATTTTGTTTTTAATTCTAGTTCATAGATTCTAATAAAATAAAATAATCCACACTTCATATATCTCTTAAATTTTATTCAAGAAATTCATACATTTTTACAAATCTTTTGAATGAAGATATTTATTCAAACAATAATAGACACTGAAACTTGCGTTCAATTGCAATGTGACAAGATCTAAATTTTAATGATAAAATGGAACAAATAAATGCTGGATTATCTATCATTACCTAATTTAAATTTCTAATAAACAATTTTAACGTTGTGGCAACAACCCTCTATCTCTCACACTGTTCCATTGATGTAATTATCAGTGCTTTATTATCCGGTCAAATGAATGTACGCCATTCCCCGACCTCTTCTCGTCTCCTTAAACGTTCCAACATACACCGTGAATTTACATTAACCCGGCCCGCGTTACACGCAACCTTATTTACGTGAATATTCATCAAGGGAGTTGAAACACGCGCGTTGTACTCGCGTTAACAGTAGAGGGTTATCGGAGCTGGCTTCTCAGCTAAGGGTTCTCAGATGTGTGTTTTCTCTTAGCTCGTGTTCTCAAGAAGACGAACAAACCCGACGAGACAAATAGGCAGGGCGGGGAAGAAAAACGCACAAACAAGACCGCACGAATGGTCGCAAATTCAAAAATGGAACAACAGGCGCGTCCGTCGGCCATTATTTTCCGCGATGGGGTGAGTGCGGAATGGTCGCGCGGACCGCTGTAAAATTCTGCCGACAGTCTGTCTCTTTCTGTCTTTTCCCCCCTTTTCCCGCGCGTGTAACGTTTTCTCCCTATTCCCGTCTCTCTCACTGTGTCTCCATTCTCGATTCCTCTCTCGATTCCTCTCTCGCTCCAATTCGCTCTGTATTTTAAGCTGCCTTCCATTTTCCATTCTACAACCCTCATTTCCATTTTGTTGCCGGGCACAATTTAAATCTCCGCCGGACCGATGACACTCGGCGAGCGGATTCTGCTCGGCACGAGCGCGAGCAGTTCGAAGCAAGCGAATAATGTTTGCCCGTCCCGAGGAATAATTTAATCAACTTGGGCATATATATCTCTGATGAGAGAATGAAACGCCGATAATGGCAGGATATTTGTATCAAAGTTGTTAGCATAATCCGCAGACGCGGCTAGAGCTTCATGGCATGTACTGTCATTAAGCTAATTATGTTTAGCGGTTAAATATTATTTTCAGAAAACTTGTTTCGAGAATTGGCTCTCAACGGGAAAATCAATCCGGTTATGAGTGCGGTTTATGCCTTTGTAAATTGATCCATTGCCTATGAGTGTATAATTTATGATGAAGCTGCGTTCGATGATCTGTTGCCATAGTCTGCTCGAAATCAATCTCTTATTATTATAGTAGTATATTATTCGTTGATTATAGTTGATGTAATATTGTATGTAATTCAAATTGCACGGTAGATAATAACCGAGATAATTTAATAATAAACTTAAAAATTATAGCAACTCAACTTTTTTCTCGCAATTTTTAACTTTAATTAATCTTCAAATCCCGTTGTATTATAAGGTAATTGTGAGGAGGATGATGGAGGAAAGTATAGTAATTAAGAGTTTGTTCAATGTTGCTAGTCTGACAAAACATGGCGTATCTGGTGCGTGTGTACCTAGATTTGAGATACCTTATTGATCCACCATATTTCGTGGACATTAATAGGATAGAAGATGACAACGTTGACCAGACTCTTATTACAGAGATTCGAGAAGACACGAACAATTTTTCAAGTAAGTTCTCAATATAATTTTTAGAAAAATAAAAAAATCTTGCGCATAAAAAAAGACAACTCAAAGAATTTTAATTAAAATAAAAATAATTTTGTGATTTTGCGATTGTTACTACATAAATAATACATATTTATAACTATAAGGCGATAAGATATATAATTTACAAATAATTGAAATACTTATCAACAAAGTCAACTACATTTTTTATCAAATAAAAATAAAATCATCTTATATGTGTTGTGGATTGATTTAAACTTAGATCTTAGATACACAGAGCAGCGGTGCAATTCTACGCTGCATCGAAAAATTTTACTCAATCATTTCTTTTTCATTATATTGAAGAGAAAGTAATTATTTTTTTTTTACCTTTGCATTCTATAACTTTATCGAACAATCGAACTTGAATAACTGCGTAAAAAATATGTTATGTTATTCTCGGCGGCGCGAAAGTTTCATCAAATTAGCAGTATACTCAGCAGATCAAGTTATCTCCTAGACATCACGTAGTTAATGAGATTTATTGGTAGCTTTAGTAAGAAGCAAGAGAGAAAAGAATGGTCCTTATCGTTTCGTTGTGGGTGAAATACTTATTCGATGGAACCGCCTTATCGCGAAGGTTATCATGAACGACCCTGTAAGACTTAAACAAAGTTGGCCAAGGTAAGAGGCAGCGAGAGATTCATAGGGATTGTAATAACTGAACGTGATACTCCTTTATTGAATCATGAATCTAACGATGATACCAGACATTAAATCCCAGGACGGATTTCCGGTTACTTGTTAGTTGAGCGAGGTTCTACTAAGATTTATGCGATTACCTGAATTTTTTGAAAATAAATCCAAAGTCGACGATGCTAATAAAAAAGTCTGCAATAGGTTCGTACTTCACGTTGATCGCGCAAAGTGATGCGAAGATTAGTTCCCATAATAAATTTAATGTATAATTTATTTTTAAAACAGAAAGATTTCTATTAAAATTTATGTTTTAAAATACGTAATTAAAACACAATTATATTAATATTTAAATTTAACTTTAATATTAACAAATATTAATTAATTTTTTAATTGCTATTAAAATCTAATATAGCAATTAACTTGTATAATTAATTTTTTTCCACAAAAGTTATTTTACGAAATAGAATTTTTAGAGAAAGAATTTGTTTAGTGAATATTTTTATACACAATTGTATTTTTTTTTTAATTCTTTCGAGAATATTTTCTGATATTCTGAGTTGAACAACGATATAAATTACAATAATAGTAGACGGATTTGGAAGAAAAGCATCCAAGAGCTTTAGAAAATAGATCTCTTATTATTCATAAATTTGTTCAAAAGGATATTTGTTTTGTAATTACGATTTGGATTGAAGAACCGAAAGATTTCAAATATATTTAATAAAAAGATGGGTATAAATGAAATCATTTCATGTGTACGTTTGCAGTAGAATTTCGCTGTAGAATTTGAGTTTTATTCGCGATGTAATCAAGATTTCCAACTGACTTGTGGAGTGAGCGGAATAATATTTTTTCGGAACGGAAAATTATGCGCTTGATAGAAGTGTGGAGTGCAATTTTAAAATTTTATGTTCGCTTTCCCTTCATTCGTTTGCGTATTCTTTTTTGCTATTTGTCTACCTGTTTGTAAAGAGGAATGTTAAATAATCAAATAATATTTGGATAAATTTTGTAACATTTATCAAAGATCTTTTTTATTCAAATCTGAATATTATACTTTAATACTACGATATATCCAGAGCTCATGAAAATCGGAGAGGAAACATTTTTTTGTTAGTCTATCGAACACCGATGTGAATGTAGATATACGTAATCTGAACAAAATTTTAATGTTTCTATAATTTAAAAGTAAATCATAAAATTCTTAGTTTTACGAAATAGACTTGTAAATAATTATGGACAAAACTGAGAAGAGCAGAGTTGGCGAAACATTGCATTTGCATTTATATTGAATATCGGAGATAGTAATTCCGAACCTCTCTATACTTGTACATTAAGAACTGTGAAATTCCGAGCATCGCATTAATACATCGTTAAAAGTTTCGGGGAAGAGTTCGGAGAAAGGTTGAGCCATTTGTAAACGGACGAAGAAAGAAAACTAATAAGTTACAAAGTTTTCACGTTAAGCATTGCGAGTTTCTATTTTATCTATCCGTTTCTCACAGAAATAGAATACTGCGTCACCCTTTCTGATGCCTGTTGCCCTAAATGTAAAAATGATTTATTAAAATGGTATTTGAAACGATAGCATGTTCTTAGCAATTAAAATAAAAACAATATTTTCTAGCATTGTTACGGCAAATCTCCACGTATTGTCAACGTCACGCGAGGAAAACGAGGATCGACAAAGGGTGGGATCGTATTTCCGGCACGTATGTGTGCGTGTTTTGATTGACGTTCACTCACTCCGACTGATATGTTAATTCCGACCGCGTGCGGTGTTTGTAAAAGTATTGAACGGAATTCAAGTAATGTACGCGGGTACCTCCCGGACAGCTGGCGATGCCGACAGCATTTTATATCTTCCACAATAAATATACTCCCCGAGGCTAAGCGGCGAGATTAAAAACTACTCACACCGTCGGTTCCACTTTAAAGATGATTCGGGAAATCACCTTTAAGCGGAGGAAATGAAAAACGTAACGTCTCCCTCCACTTATGGGGTAGCATCCCTTGACTTTTCTCCATCGGCGCGTCACCTCCTTCCGTCACTCTCTTTCTCTCCGAAGGGAAACTCCGTCGCTATTCACTTCTTCCCCTCTCTTCTCTCTCTCTCTCTCTCTTCCTCGGCACCTCTTCACAATCAGGTAGCATGGTAGACGCTCCGAAATGAGGACAATAAAGTCATTCTCATTTACTTCCCGCCACGGCGCGCTCCTTCTTCATCCCCCGTTAGCTCCGTCGTTCGACCAATTCCGTCTCGGAAAAACGATACGACGGGGGCGAACGGCGAATGATGCAAAAAGCGAGAAAAGTGACGGTGAAGATGGTAGGTGGGGATGGGGCAAGTGTTCGCACTTGGCTTCTTACAGAGTGAAACATAAAGACGGCAGTGTATGGGTGCGCTCGTGAAGAAGGATGGTGGCTCATAAAAATGTAATTAACTTCATATAAGATGAAAGAGGAGCACGGGGGTTTCAGTCGGGAAGGGGTTTGTGTGCGGCCCTGCAACCAGCGCGGTGGGTGAATGTCGACGCGGCGGAACAAAGATGGTGGAAGGAATTAAGACGGTTGTGCTCTGACGTTACTTACTGTCCCTCAGGTTCCGCGAACTGCCCCGCCGTTTCCACGGGAATTATTATTTCCGCTGGAAAATTCTCCGAGTGATGAACGAAGTTCTCCATACCGCCACCGCCGTCGTCGTATCGCAATCAAACTTTTCATGACGGAAGAAGCTGCCTGATTTCCTGCCTTCTTATTTTTTTTACTCTTTGCTTTTTAACATCGCGTGAGAAGTTTGGAAATTATTTCGTTCGAGCAGATTGCTCTTCGCAATAAAAAGATACGGATTATACGTGTCTGATTAGATTTCTTCTTCCAAATTTTATCGTCATTTTCCACATATTGATTTTATCGTTATATTCTGATAGGAATCTGTAACATTATTTAATGTTACATATTTGTTTGAATAAACAAGTAACAAAATTTTTGTATTTATCTCTTTTAAATCTGTAAAGGAATATATTATACTTATTGTGTTACAACACATCAATTTTGATTCCGATGAATAATTGTTACACTGAAAATGACCTAATCCTATGGTCGAAACGTTTGTAATTGATAATTGACATATACATTATTTTTGATTACACACGTACAACTGTGTTGGCTCTCAGTGGCTTTATATTCCTTATAGATTTAATCTTTGGAGCCTTGTTTAATTTTAATTTTAATTTTAATTTTAATTTTAATTTTAATTTTAATTATCTCTTTTATATTTTGTGCCTTGAGCTTTGTCGTTTAGTTAAATAATTTATTAAACTAATATAATTACTTAATTTTTTCTAAATAAAAATTTGAATTAAAGAATGAAAATATCATTAGAACGCTTGAGTTTATATTTATATATATATATATATATATATATATATATATATTAGGTGTTGGAATTAATTCGTAGCGTTTTTTAATGAAAGAATGTTATTTATTTCACATGAGCATTAAAAAATACATTAATGAAAGTACTTCCCATCACTTGTAAAACGCTACGAATTAATTCCAACACCTAATATATAAAATTTAAAAAAATATTAACAATACTTACAACTTTCACAACTTTCTAATTATTAGTTAGTAACAGATAATAGTGATATTTGTAATTTTGAATTCTGTGAAATCCCAATGAACACTTGATGGTGTAATATAATGTATAAATGTAGATGCGCCTTGATAATTTTGATCGTTTCCCAACGTTCGAACGTCAACGCCTGAAAGTCCCTTCAGGGGATGGCAAGTCGATCAAACATCGCCTCAGGCCGATGTTCTCATGCTGGCATGATCGCCATTCTGCACCACCGTGACGAGATTCGATCTTCGTCACGTAGTCGGATCGGGCAATGCGATAACGTCGTGACGGATGAACTCCGTCGTTTCTAACGATGCAGTGGCTTCTCGAGGATGTATCGGTCGACCAACCAATGTGGGTCTCACTTGACCTATCCCGCAAAGTTATCTTTAAATTCCTCATTCATTAGGTCATGTAAATTTCCTCTCGCGTTTATTTATGCAATTGTACTGACAGTTCTTATTGCATTTCCCGTTCTGTACGTTCAGAAATGTGATTTGAGCAGAAATAGAAACCAACTAATTATTTTTTATTTTCCTTTGCAGCACAACATTACAAAAATTGCCTGTCTTATAAAGAAATTTTATTAACGCTAATTATGTATGTTTTTTTTATTTATTAGTAATAATTAATTAGTAATAACAATAATAATAGATCTTATGATAAATATAATGGATAGGTTTCTATCAAGATCCATTAATTTTAATTATTAGTTTATTTCTTATTTTTTCAGTTATTCCTCAGAAAATTGTCCATTGTGTGAATAGCGTAAAATAATTAATTTAGCATGTAACTAACCGTATGCACTTCCGTGCCGTACGAAGCAGCGTATAACGAAGCGGAATCTTGCCGGGTGCTGAATTTACTGAATGTAGACACACAACGGGCGAGACAATTCAGTAACCTCCGAGTTCAGCAAAAAAAAACTTCTGATTAAGTCACACATGAGGACAAGAGGGTGTAAAGGAGAACGAATAGTGTCGCAAAGAAAAGGGAAGGGTAGAACTAGCGCGATCATGGAGCGTTACTGGCGAAGAGAGAGAGAGAGAGAGAGAGAGTGTTGGTATGAACACAAAGTTGGCGGGAAGGAAAACGAGGGCGGTGGGAGTTTCTCGTTTGTTTCGCGCCGGAACAAAGGAATCTCGGATGACAAATGCCAAGCAAGCGTGCACGCGGTCAACCGGATCCGCGAGCAAAGAGTCGTGGCGTGGGGATAAAAGAGGATGTTGGAAGGGAGTCCACCATCTCTCGTACAAAGAACTACTAGTGAAAAATAATACTATACTCTGCACCCTACGGCCGCAACCGCGCTGGTCATCCCGATTCCGCGAATTACAGCTTTTTGCGAGGTCGCTGCGCGAAGCGGAGCGGCTGCCAGCCTTCGTATAGTGGCACGTATTTAACGGTTAATGAAGTTGGCCCCAGCACGCTCCGCATTCAGCTGCCCGCCGTTCTCGACTGCCGCTGATAAGTCTCGGTTAAAGTTGATTGCTTTTAGCGGTGGATCACACAGCGCGGACTGATTTTAGAATGTCTACGCCGCGCTCTGTAATCTGCGTCTGACGGCTCGTGCAAGAAATGATGGCTTAAACTGCGAGAAGATAGACGAGCTTTTGCTGGGTAAGCGAGCGACCAGTTTACCATGATTCCCTCTTGTTTCGAGAGAAATCGGTTAAATCCTAGGTTTTAATAATGTCTGAAATACGATTTAAAATAACATTGATACGTTTAAAATAACGTTGATGTATGATGATATCGATTATGTTATTATGAGAAAAGAAAAAAAAGTTGAATGTGCAATAAGAATTAAATTTTGGAAAATTTTTATTTAATAATAATGAGGACCCAAAGTGAGGACTTCTATAAAGTTTGTACAATTTATCACTCCTGGAGAAAGAGAAAGAGAGAGAGATAAGGTCACTCAAGAAGTTCTGCTGATGGAACGTGTATGCCATTCTTAAACGCCAATGCATAGAAACAGTACGGTGAAACGTTGAATAGCGCTGACTTGAGTTACAGTCGGGCATTCGCCATTGACCAGCCAGAACATCCGGGTGGATATGTCTCCGTCGGGGTTGATTACTTTCGGTATAGGGTCACGCCATACTACGAACTGATTCCGAAAGAGCATCGTCCATTCCTCGGCGACGCGACAAAGGAAGAGAAGCTGACAAGATTTGAGTGCGGTGAGAGATTCAACTTGGCAAACGATTTAATCGGATTGATGTATCTTCACGGAATTGGAAAACCAGGTCGTAATTCAAAAAGAAACTCCCTATATCCTTGCATAGCAGTTATCCACTTTTATGCATCTTCTGCGCGTAATAACTGTCAAAGCGGGATTGGAAATCCAATTGCGAAGTGATGAACGCGCACATAGATCATTATACATTTATCGGCGGGCATAATCGAGCTTTACATTTTCAAATAGATAAGCTTAAGTAAAGGATGTAATGTCTTATTTAACCTTTTTATTTGGTTCTTTCGAAAGTTACATGCTATTCCGATAGTTTAATTAAAATCAATACGTCCACCGTAGAGTCTGGCGTAATAAATTTAAATTATAGACGACATTTATACGATTGCGCGTTCACGTAGTATCCTCTTAACTTCTTGGAACTGGAAGACTTGCATCGATTGCATGCGGTATTTACATTCCCTCTCACAGTATTGCTCCCGATACTTATATCACCTTGAAATTGCGGTCTGGTGCCGAGCCCCTGTTTCAAGAATACATGCACGGAACTACCGCGATTTGGAACACGCGGCAACGGACGGTAACGACAATATTTTGGTACGATCCAATCTTCCCGAGCACGCTGCAGCGATCAGGTGGATGGAAAATATCATGGTTGTACAGAGTGAGACGGTCTACTTCCGCTTTGGCTCCGTTGTACGTGTCGCGTCGGACGGAATGGTAGATCCAGGCGAAAAAGACAAAGGGAAAGCAGTAGTAGAAAGAGAAAAATTATGTCATTGAAGGAAGTGTACAGAATAAAAAATGTACAGAAAATATTGCGTGATTGTGAAGTGTGCTTAATTTACATACGCAAATAAATTTGATGTGAGAAAATTTTAATATATTCAGTATATACATTTAATTTTTATTGTAATTGTAAAACAAATTAAGCATTGACAACGTTACATGTTACGATACATAGTCATTAATCCGGTAACTTTTAAAAAGATGTTCTATTTATCGCAATATATATTTACTTCCTAATTTTTTATTTTATAGTAATTATTAAATTAATCATGTAATTTGATATGTCTCTCTTTTTCTCTCTTTAAAAGTAATAAATTTTAATTTTATATTTGCCTTGCGTTTATTATATGGTTAAACAAAGCTTATATAGAAAAATTAATTTAATCGTTTGGTCAGTCTATTACACTTTTATTTAATATTATAGTTTTTAATTTTAACATTAAAAATTTTTTATAACAATGTTGTTACTATTGTAAAGGCATTAAGTACAAATATTTAGAAGGAAAATGTCAAATCAGGTAATAAAAGAGGAAGGGCATTAAAGACGAGAAGAGGATGCGGGGGTGTCCAATTCAAGTACTAACATCTGGTGCAACGGCGGTTTCCCGTTTTACGGTGATTCTAGCCACTTCTGTGCTTGAAAGTCCAGGTTCGCAGTTGGCACTTGCCCGGTAAATTCCCTGGAAAGAGTTTGGGGAAAATACGATTCTGTTCACGTTTTACTCACCCTACGGGTGTCATGAAATCCCCTCTCTCTCATCCGGCGCCGTACGTTTCATCGATACTTCATTATGATCGTCGCTGCGACATAATATCCGAAACGTGTTGCGCAGCACGAAGGATGCTTTTCTTTCCGAACTTTCTCTTCTTGCCATAACTGCGTTGCCAAGGGCGTTGAAAAGTCAACAGTTTATTATCCGTGCAACTTTGGTAAGAAATAAAAAATATTCGAGACTTTCGATTTCCCATTTCAAAGAAATTGCTATTCCAGTGACATATGTACGAAGCTTTCAATTTAACTGAATTAAAGTTTAATGATAGTTTCTTCAAAGATATCGGAATTTTAAATAAAAATGTGCATAATTAAAATTTTCATTTATAATTAATTCTTATGTCTTTGTTTTTAGATTTCTTTTTTATAAAAAAATCACTTGTTATTAATTATTAAATATATTGGTTTTTCACACCTCATTGAAAAAAAACACATCTCCCAAACTAAAAAGAAAGGATTGGAATTTTTTAAAGATTAATTTTGAGTAAATGTTTGGAAAATATGTATGTAAAATAATATTTTACTATTACAATAATAATAATAAATTTATATTAAATTTAAATTAATAAAGATGTTAAGATTTAATCTTGATTACTTTACCGAATAAAAGTAAATGAATGCTTCTGTAGGGGGTGGTTACTTTTTCATCATAGATCGAGGGCACCCGACTGCCACTCTCAATCCAATATCCTATTGGATATTAAAGAATAACATTTGAAGCCACTACTTCGATTTGCATCGATATCGACCGTTTTCGATCGATTCGGAATGGATTGCGGAAAAAAAACGTTTAGATTTCTTAATTGTTCTCTTTAAAGTTGTAATTATTCTGTATTCAGAAACGTAACTATCTTCTGTTAATAGTTATTATGGAATTTAATATTACGAAATATCTAATATTGTATTTAGTTAATAGCCATCGAATTGTTAAATTTCTAGTCAATTTAACTCGTGATATTACTGCAATAATTCAGTGGAGTTTGCGTTTCAAGACCGAAAAATCATTTCGGTGCGCAGTTTAAAGGACTATATAGTATATAAATTCACACAGAATTATACAAGAGAAAGAGCACTTAAGATCGTTAAAGGCATTTATTTCCTATTAATTGTGTACGGTTCTATGAGATTCTTAATTTAATAGCCAATTTACATTTATCTCAAAAATAAAAGTGCTTGATATAATCTGATGTAGTAAACAATGGACATAACAATTAACAAGTAAAAAGCAGATAGTGTAATGTGTGAATTAACCATCCCTAAACAGAACAAAGTTTTAATCCAGCATGTCCCAAGTTGCACGAAATTGCATAACGTAGCCGTTCGCGGAAAGTTACATAGTCATACATGAAACTGCATTGTATTACGTGTTTTATGTTGATAGTTACACACCGCACGTTGCATACGTAGTAAGTATTGGATTATGTATGAATATAATTGAGACATAATACCACGTTATATTTCACAAAATAAAAAGAGTATTTAAGCAATATTACAGATGTCATTAAGATATCTCTGTGATATCTTATGCCCTGATTTTCAACATTCGTGTTGCCTTTAATTGTTTCTTTTTAAAATACGAATTTTTAATTTAATGTATACTTTAATCTGTGAAATTTTTAATAAATTTGAAATGTACGTTTGTTTGTCTTTCAAAAAATCTCAAAATTTTTTTTTTCTACAATATCCAATAGTCAACATATAAATAAGGTTGTCAGCGATATATGTGTTAATATCGATGGAGGGAAAAAGTTCTAGTTTCCGGTATTGGCACTACTTTTTATTCTTTGCGAGCTATATAAAAAATTCATGGCGATTTATTGAGAGTCATGAACGTTGCGACAATCAGGACTTCCGATTACGGTGCGGTAATTATTCAGAGTTGACCAATATTTTCAGGCGTATCGTGTCGCGTTGTTTGCGCGAACGGCATGTCGTAACGGTCCGACGGTTGGTCTGATAAATTGCTGAAAACGATTTGATTAACTTCTCGCCCATACGTCACGCGTGTCGATCTATGCCTCGCGGTTACGCGGTCTACACGTGTCCTTATTTACGTACACGCGTACAAGCTCATGAATATGATCGGGTGATTTACTGCTCGCATCCGTGCGGGCATAATCAGACCTCTGTGAATTTACGCTTTTATTGTATTTTCTCCAAAAGCAATTTTACCTTCGTTCTTAGACTACAGAATAAGCAATTTGGCAACCGCATCTCAACTCTCAAAACAGTAATATACATTTATAAACACGCTGTTATTGCGGGAATATATTTGACGTGAAAGATAAGAACTCTTTGAATAAGACTAATAACAACGAATAAGACTAATTGCGCATTGTCTGATTTAGAATTAATCGACCACTTGTTTTTATCTCGCACGTTACAGTGATTATTTATCGCATTTGAATATTCTAATGTATGGCTGTTTAAAATCAAATAAAAATGTGCTTGGTCGCGAGCTGCATAATGTCTAAGCGGGGTAAAAACTACGTGCATTAAATACAAGAGCGAAAGCAAAGGCTTCGTTATGGCAAAGTTTAATCGTATGACTCCAATATTATGTGTACCAAAGTACTGCGAAATATAAAAAAATATCTGACTTCTGTTCTGTGATATGTCTCGTGCATAGCCAAGTACGAGATCCGCTTTTGCACGCTTTGCGCGCGAATGCACATGTAGTTGCAAATGTAGAGAATCATTAATAGTACTTCGTGTACACGAGAAAAAGCAAAGAGCGTCCATACATACTCATGTACGAGATCGTACAGTATGTATATGGAAAGATATACATATTGTATGATGTATGTAAAAATATTATAATATTTATCTATCTTTTTTCCAAAGTTTCAGTACATATTCTAATCAATATATTTTCTACTTTCATTTTAGCCAATATTATATTATGCCTGGATAATTTTTGTAATTATTCGTTTCAGAGTTTGCATTTATTATACAGTGAGCATGCAATACGACCGATCGCGTGACAATGTAATCATTACAATGTAACCATTGTTATATTATTAAGACTTTTTTGCAACAAGCACAGTATTGCAAAAAATCAATAATTGCAATAATTGTAAATATCATTATATAAAATTTTTTTGTATTAAAAAAATTATTTATATTTTTTAATCATTGAAGTATTGTAAAAATTCGTTACTTTTTCCAATTGTCAGTTTACCATAAAAATGTATTTGATTACATACCAATATCTTTGAAAAAGCTGTCATATTGCAAAAATTAATTTTATGCAATTAGCGATGTTTGAACAAATTTTATTATATTTTATGCGACAGTCGTATGTGTATTAAATTGTGGTGCAATAAACACTTGTGTTGCAATAAATAAATATCTTAGTCATATTCAATGATAAGTGAAGGCATTAACTGATGACTAGAGAATTTATTTATTGCGACACATGTGTATCATAATTTAAGCAATACACTAATACGACTATTGTATAAAATAAAATTTATTCAATAGTTATATATAAAATCAACAATTAAATCAATAATTTTTACATTATAGTGATAGCTTAAAAAAAACTGATGTTTAATAAAATAAATTATTATTACAATTAAGTAATAATTGCGAAAAATAATTAATTTGTACAATATTCTGATGTTTGTAAAAAATAAATATTTTTTAAGAAAGCCATTAATTAATCAATCATGTTTACTTCTTATGATAACATATATTTTGAAAGAAATAATAATTGAAAAAATATTGATTAAGTGAATTATTATTAACATTGTAAACAAATTTTTAATTTTATATTTTAAACAAGGTATGTTAAAATATTTTTGATTACACTACATAAAATGTATTAAATAAAATATTTTGTATAAATAAATATTATAATTTATGAAAAATTATGTAAATACTAACTAAATTACGTAAATATTAAGTAAAAAATAACTAATTGAAAAAATCTTTTCCACAAGAAGTCATTATAATTTCTTTCTCTGAGATTATTACATTACTAATTAATAACAAAACGGCATTCCATATTCTTCTTATTTTAATTCAAGTATAAAAATACAAACCGTTTTATTAAATTATTAATAAAACTTTTCATTAATTAATACACATATTTATATAAAATATTATTAATAAAGCTTTCCATTAATTAATATACATATTTTAATGCTTAAATTTATTGTAACTTACTACAGAGTATTAAGTAGAGTATAAGATTTACATTTAATTATGGATTTTATTTCTAAATGAAAAATAAGAATAAATAAGAGAGAGAGCGAGAGAGAGAGAGAGAGAGAGAGAAAGAATGTGTAACTTTTTATTTATATGTAAAGATTATTGATTGAATTTTTCAGTTAAGAATATATCTTCATTTTTCACTATATAATTTCTTTCGTCAATGTCGTAAATGTTACGCTAAAAAAATTCATTCTTATTGAAAACGTTTAATGTTAAAAGACAAAAGTTAAAAAAAAGAAAGGCTAAACGTAAACCGTATGTTGAAATTAAATGGTGTATATTTCTAATTAATCATGGATTAAATAAATAAAACATTTTTTGAAAATATATTTCCTTAATTAAAAAATGTGTTCTTTTTTCATTAATCATATTACAATCTATTTGTACATATCAATTTTTAAATAAATATGATATCCGAAGCATGTTTCAATTCCGATATCCGAAGCATGTTATAATTATTATTTTAATTATGTATAATCAATTTTTTATAATAAAATTATTTATAAAAATTTTATATAACTAATATTAAATAAAATGAACATTACAGATTACAACATTTGTTAAAATTTAATCTGGAGAGAGAAAAATATTTTAACATTAGAATATTAAAAATAGCTCGAAATATCCAAATAATGTAAATATCTGATTTGGAAAAAATCGACAATAATTATTTTAAATAACATAAATATTATTTATTAGTATTATCAGGTATATTTTACAATTTTACAATATATACACGGAGAGAATTTTGTTTCAAAATTTATTCCGAAAATATGATAGTTGTGGTACAATATGATATTTTAAAGATTTTTACTTCAGATTTGCACTTCAGTAAAATTAATCAAATTTATTTTGTACTTCATTGTAGTTTTATTAATGAATTACAGAGATTTACATTAAAATTCTGTCCCACGACAATATTGTATTGATTATCATATTTTCAAAGTAAACTCTAAGAAAAAATTCACTCCATATAGGACGTCTCGTTGTAAGCTTCGAGCGCAATTGTTTCCCAGATTATTCGATATTCTAAAATATATTTTAAGTGAAACTTAAAATATATTTTGTTTCAAGATAAGTTTTCTTAATATTACAAATCTTCTCAAATCTTTCATATGAAAAATACGGAAATTTTATGTAAAAAAACTGTATAACTCAATTTAAAAAAGTACAGCAAAGTCTTAAAACGTAGTGTTGTTGAGGAATGTCTACTTAGAGATGAATTGTGTGTGTGTGTGTGTGTGTGTGTGTGTGTGTGTGTGTGTGTGTAATCATCAAAAAATAATCCCCTGAAAATAAAGTAAATTTCACTTTTCAATAATTTTTTGAAATAACGTATAGTTTGGGAGACATTTGCGTTTGAAGCATCAAGTGAGACACACCTTGTACATACAAATTATAATTTTGATACATTCTTATAGATGACATAAGATGTTATATATAAAAATAATATATACAAAATATATTACTAAATTAGTACATTGATATAAAAAATTTAAATTTTTAATACTCTATTAATTATAATATAAACAATTTTAATGAAATACAACCTGTAAATTATGTCTTTATCGGAAAGTTGCTTTAATCATAATATTGCTTTATATTATAATACAAAGCGGATAATCATTTGTAATGTGCGTCCGTTTATTTATATGTTTTAACATCAAAATCAAAATAATTAATTGTTATTACTCATGTTACAAATATGGTCTCCACACTTCGTAATGAGTTGCAGATTTTTCATTGTGATTGGATCTATAAGTGTATACAACGTAGTTAAAAAGTTAAAAGATAAATATTAATGTATAATAAGGACAAGATCATATTGCAGTCACGTATATATTATTTAATTAATCAATCTAGGGAAGTTTTCATCTCTCTTTAATTCATCTTTCTTAAATAGGAATTTTTTCAAACTCACTGTTACCATTTAGATTTCGTAATAATTGAGTAATTACTCATGTAAAATGATATCTATTAATCACTGAATATATCGATTACACATATGGAGTGTCGTATTTTAAATCCCAAGCGAACAAATAAAGCTCAAAAAATGACGATATGGAAAAACGTTTCAGACACAGCTCTATAGCCTGAAATGCAATAAATAATTTTAAAATCAATTTTTAATAAAATAGGTTTTTTATTGTCATACATACAATAATTATGATAATTTATTAAATAGAATTTTATAATTTTTTTTTACGTAATATTTTTATCATTATCCAACATATAAGAGTATTACAATAAAAATCAAGAATAATTATTTACGTTTTCGTACGGGTTATACATTATTTTTGACATATTTTCACTCAACATATGAAATATCTTGTAAATTAATTTTTGATAAACGAACGTTAATACGTCATGGAATAATGTGATAAACGAATTGAAGTAAAAAAACACATAGTTGTTGTTCGAAAGTAATATGGATCCATATGGCAAATTGTATAGATTTATTGAAACCGTGCTTTTCTTATACACACTAATTTTTTCATTTGCTTGCATAAAAGTATAAAAAATTAGTAGTTTAAGAAATGTTTTATCTTTGGTGCAATAAAATACATTACAAACTATTGATTCTTTGATATTTCAACTTTAATGGTTTTAGAAACAGATTAATTAGAAAATCTTTGTTATGTAAAAAAAAATGATATAATTCCTTATATTAGGTGTTGGAATTAATTCGTAGCGTTTTTTAATGAAAGAATGTTATTTATTTCACATGAGCATTAAAAAATACATTAATGAAAGTACTTCCCATCACTTGTAAAACGCTACGAATTAATTCCAACACCTAATAGAAAATGATTATAACTTCCATATGATTATAAAGAATCGATTTTTTTTCAAAAATTGATTTCTATCGTTATTTCCGCTTTCAAGTAATGCAACTTTTTTTAAGACATATATTTAGTATTATTTGAAATATTTTCTGCTGCAATTAAAATGAAACATCCTGTATGTAATATTTAAGTTAACAGAACATGATACAGATTAAGTATAAACAATTTTATATTAGGTGTTGGAATTAATTCGTAGCGTTTTACAAGTGATGGGAAGTACTTTCATTAATGTATTTTTTAATGCTCATGTGAAATAAATAACATTCTTTCATTAAAAAACGCTACGAATTAATTCCAACACCTAATATAATTTGATTATATAACATTAAAGTAAAATATTACATACAAGTAAAATATTTGAAACTTAGTTAGTTCTTATCTTTAAACTTTAAGTTTGTAATGATATTTTAACTTTGCATAGTATATTAATAAACTTAAAAGAATGTTAACATCTTTATAATATGATAGTTATCTTTGTTGATCTTCTAGGAGCTTGGCAATATGTACTTCCAAGATGAATTGTAGCTATATTTTCTGTTGGATTTTCTTACGGATTAATGCATCATTCTATACATTATATTATTTTAATGTTAATTTTCTTTCTTGAAATTTTGAATATCCATTCGTAACGTACAGACATTGAGAGATAATTAATCTTCTTAATCTTCCTTTTTAATCATAGAACTTTGTATCTCGAATTTTGATCTTAGTATAATACTTGGTACATTAAATTAGTAGAATGTATCTCTGTTGATCTATTTGATATCTAACAGCTTGTCAGATTATATGACGAGAATTTGTATCCGAAACATCGAATAAAAGATTGTACCATGCCATCAAAACTTGAAATATATTCATTAGTTAATATTATTTGGTTTGGTCATAAATATAACATTCAAATAATATTTGTTAAATGTTTGACTTAAAATTATAAAATCTGTATCATTAATCGTTAAATGTTCAATTTAGTTGCTATAATTGTTTATAATAGAATATAATACTTCTAAAAGAATAAAATATAAACATTGACATTAGTATCATTTACCTTTGTTGATCTTCTTGATTTTCAAGATCTTGGCAATATGTACTTTCATGATGATAACGTGTAATCATATTTTCTGCTGCTATGTCTTGTTGCATTATTCTATACTCATTATTATCTGCTGCTGTTTCTTCATATCTTGAATTTTCATTTCTATGATATTGACAGTGAGACCTTAAGTCATCTATTCCTGTATTGGTATCAAATATATTAACAGTATAATTGCAATGGTAACAGCTTGCGGTTAAGGTTGCTATATTGATTGAGAAATGTACGTATAGCAAATAATTTGCAATTTCTTTTTCTATCGCATCTTGTAATTCTTTCCAATGATGCGTTTTTAGATGAAATCTTAAGTATGGTTTATGTAGACATTTAAGTGAGACGTTACAAAATTTACATTTTGCAATATATAACTTCGTTTTGTCGAAATATCGCCATGTGAAATCGTGATCGTTTTCCCATTTTAAGCGATCACGATCTTCTTCATTGTATTTTTCATGTTGATAGTATAAATGTTCTTTTATTTTTATCATCGTTTCTGTATGTGTGTGGTGATCTAATTTATAAATATTATAACACCATTTGCACTGTGTATTAGAATTGTCTAATTTAAGAAGATGTTCCCATATCCAATTGTGTGATCCATCTAGAGTTGCCTTTACACCCAATGCACAATATCGTGATGTATTACTAAATATAAAATACCAATTGAGCCAAGGAAAATGTTTAGAAGCTATTTAGAAAAGATTGATGACAGGAGAGAGAAGGAAAAATGTGTAATTTTTTACTAATATATAAAGATTATTGATTGAATTTTTCAGTTAAGAATATAGTTCAGTTTCTACTATATAATTTCTGTTATCAATTAATTCGAGAGAGATTAAGATTAATATTATATATTTAACACATTTTCACTTGAAAATTAAGATTAACATTGAAAATTGGTACAAGATTATACTTGGAAATGTATTTTTTGATGTTTTAGTGTAGATTACAACATCGTTCATCACCATTATTCTAATAAACGTTGAAGTAAATAAATTGAATTAAGTAAAAATGTTAAATATTTAATTGGTATTAAAGTGTACATAATACATTAATTTAAAAAAAGTAAAACGTTAACGTTTTAATTACTTAACAATTACCTTAGTTGATTTTCTCGATTTCCAATATTTGGAGTTTGTATATTTATATTATTGTGATGGAAATTTGTATCTGAATTTTCTTTGGCTATAGATTGTTGTGTCATTCTGTTCATGTTATTATTTTCCGGTTCTTGTTGGAATATTAAATTTTTTTCTAAACAATTGTAATGTATTAAGATATCTGTTTTGTTAAATATGTTTATAAAACTATGACAACTTTTGCAACGTGCAGTAAATTGATTCTCTCTAATTTCGAAGTATTGCGATAGCGACTTATTTGTTTCATTTTCTATAACAGCTCTTATTTCTTCACTATGCTTTATTCGTAGATGATGTATTAGGTATACTTCATGATAAGGAATCTTACAAAATTTACATTTTCCTTTGTATAAGTCTACTTTGTCAAAATATTGCCATAGAAAGTTATTGTCGTTTTCCCATTTTGAGCGATCTTCTTCAGTCCATATTTTGTGCTTATAGTATAATACAAATGTGTCTTCAGCGATTTTCTCCATTGATGTGTATTAAGAGTATATAGAATAAGTTCTATTACAACTATGTATATTGCACTGTATAGTAAAATTGTCTAATTTAAGAATATATTTCCACACCCAATTGTCTGATCGAGCTGCCATTACATCCGCACAGTGTTACTAAATACGAAACAGTGATTATGTCAAGAAAAATATTCAGAGAAAGGTCAATGAAAGGTGTTTAGGAAAGGTCAATGAAAAGAAAGTGAGGAGAGAGAGAGAGAGAGAGAGAGAGAGAGAGAGAGAGAGAGAGAGAGAGAGAGAGAGAGAGAGAGAGAGAGAGAGAGAGAGAGAGAGAGAGAGAGAGAGAGAGAGAGAGAAAGAGAGAAACATGTTATTTTTCACTAAATTGTAAACATTATTGTACTGAATTTTTCAGTTAAGAGTCAAGAAGTTTCATTTCTGCTGATTTAATTTGTGTTATTAAACATTTAAATATTAAAATTAATTATTTATTTTGCTTATTTTTGTTAGAAAGTAAATGTTATATTATTTAGGAACTAAAAGTTTAGCCATGGGAATTAGTATAGCTTACAAAATTTGAAAATCATTTTTTTATTTTTTCCAACATCGTATTATTCACAACATCGTTTATCATAGTTAGTGTAATAAACATAGAAGTGAATAATAAAATTAAATTAAATATTAAATTAAGGATAAAACTACAAAAAAGGGGAGCAACTGTCGACAATGGCCTTGACACTGATATATGTTGTCAAGATTGTCATGTTCCTGAGTAACCTTTAATTTTTCACCGGCACTTGTGTTAACATTGTAGGTTCCACATACTCGTGGCAATTGAATAATCAGCGTGCTCATCACATGTATATAAGACAGGTGTAATACAGGCCTAACGTAAAAAGAAAAACTCGCGCTTCGTTAAAGTCATTGACAATCAAAGTCGATAGTTATTTCCCCATCTTGCATGGAAAGTCGATGATTCTCAGCAGGATGGGAGGGAGGAGGAGGGGGGAGGGTGGAATGAGATAGACTGACTATGGGCGTACGACTTTCCACGCTGAAATTATACGTCTCTTATGTCCATTTCTACCAATGCAGTTTAATTTTAATTTCAGTATCGGATATCCGGCGAGACTCTAGCAATAATTCGCAAAGGTAAATGGGACTAAATTGAGTCGAAAAGTATTCTACCATTTTGCAATTTTCGTAATAATTAACGAGATATTATTTACAAAAAATTGCCGAATATTGGTCTTCAATAATTTTTTACTCGAATACTATCAACTTTACAGAATGCTCTCCCAGAACTTTGCATTAACGGTGCTGCAAAATATCGGTCCGCGATGATACTTCAATGTCAAAACTACAAAAGCGAGCGAATAATTTATTATGGCTCGGTTCAGCTCCGTACGACTCTGCGTGCGCGAAACACGTCGCTGACCGGCATTACGAATTCCGCGTGTTCCGACCGCCGCCTATATTCCAAATGCGTTCCATTTATGAATACGTAACGAAGTCTCGAGGAAAACCGAGTTGGTCGTGGGGGATGGTCTTTCGTTCACGTAGAAACGGAAGTTTCACTTATGTAGAGGTGCACGATATTACTAGCTGCCTGTCAACCGTTTCACGCCATTCTTCTCCGCGTCCTTGACGCGCACGTCGTGACTTTGTCATTAATGCAATTGCGTCATTCTGGCAAATATTGCGGTAGCTCGGTGAATTCGCGAAGGCGTTCCAGTCCAACTGCATTCCTTCGCGAAAAAGCGATATATATGTGGTGACAGTTTTTACAAAATTTGTATGTAATTCGCGTCCGTGGTGGTTAACATAAAAATATAGAATTACGGACAACTATTTGTGATGACTTGAATTCATCGAAAAATATTAATTTCTTCGCACTGATATATAGGGAAGAGTTGCAGAATGCGTACTACTTAAATTACATTATTATATTTTTTATTTTTGGGACTGATTTATATGCAAATAAACATTGAAAATTGAAATTTGTTTTAGGTACATATATAATAAGTTATTTATACATATAATTAATTATGAATTAAATAAATAAAATAGTTTTTAAAAAATTTTATCTTGTTTATTAAAATATGTCACTTTTGCGTTCATTATACATAATAATCTATGTATATATCTACTTTCTCAAAAGAATACAAATATACTATATCTGATATATGTTAATTATAATTACATAATACTGACATTATAACTAGTATTTGTATATTACGAGTTTATCTCTAAAGAGTCTGTAATAATTACTCTTAATATTGTAATAGCTAAAGATGACTAATTGTAAAAAAACTTTCATATCTTTTATGATAAATTAATGTCTTGATAAACTTTATCATCTTATTTTTAAGCTCGTGTTTGACCTATCTTCCTATTTATTTGTAAAAGTTACGTTACATAAATTAAATATTACATAGAGATTAAAATTATAAGTAGTTATACTCCGCATTTTAACATTATAACACTAACTCGAATTATTCAAGTAATATGACCATCTTAACTTAACTACCATAATAATCATTTTTAATAATCCTATGCAGCATGTGTGAAATATTTATGTGAATTCTTTTTTGAAATACTTTAATATAATATTTCAGAAATATTTTGTAGACATTTGCAAAACTGTTTTATAAAGACGTTTTAAAATACATTAAAATGTTTCACAAAAATATTTTAGAAAAAGGATATTTAAAAATGATCTCCTGGATATTCATATTTCAGAAATATTTTATGAAATATTTCTGGAATAGTTTATATCTTGCAATGAAACATTTTTGGAATATATCTAAAATATTTCTGTGGGACATATTAGTATTATCAGTCATTATTAGTTATGATTTATAATTCTAATATGTATATAAAAATTTTGATATCTTCGTATAGATTATATAAAACGTTAAAATTTACATTAAGATTTTTATCTTAAAATGATCTCAGGAATCTATCTTTAAACGTTGTTATAATCTTTATCGAATACCATGTAAAGTAATTGAAAATATTTATATACGATGAATGTAAAATCTTCTACAATGAACCTTTTTTTATAAAAATGTAAAAATACGAATAAGATTGCATAATTACATTTTTATCAGATAAATTGATAAAAGTTAACATCAGTTTTACTTGATTTTTTAAAGTGTTATCACGCATGAAATAAGTTGTAATTATCTGTAAAATTTTTGTTTATATTACTTATTTTTCATTTATTTTATATTTTTGTTACTAAATGCTATCTGTATATTACTTAAAAATTAAATGATTCGATGAGATATATGATTTAAGCAATGATCTATCCCTAGTATATTTTTAATTTATCTTCTGTTATCTGTAGTTTTCAATTATAAACCAGTATGTTTCATATTTAAAATGAAATATAATAATATATGACTGATATTATTACTGTCATGATACCTATTTTGATATTTCGCTATCGCGCATCACTATTGAGTGAATAACGTCGCAGTTTCATTAAAGATGTATTTGGACCAATATCAGCTCGGTATTAATTGAAATTCCTCGACAAAATTGTTGAAAGCTATAACCACATCAGAGAGGGAGACGCAATTTTACTATGTTCCCAGTTAAAAGGAACTCTACATAGAGATATTACCTTGTCGATAACTGTCATATTGCTTATTAATAAAATAAAGGATTGATTAAACAGAAAAGTTATCTAAATTTAGATATTGTATGATTTATAAATTCTCACACGTAACTTCATTCAATTTTTTTGTTTTTCCTTGATTTTATTATTGTGCAAATTACATTTGATTTGTATTATTTTATCTTATTATATAATATTTATTTTTTTCTTTTTATTATTTTATTATATTAATATTATATTTCTGAAATGTATATAATTCATGCTGAATTATTTAATATTTTACAAGAAAAGTATGATCTGTTTTTTATTCCTGCACTCTCCGAACTGATACACACGGTGCAATAAGTTAAAGTGAAACAAATATATTTGTTTCATTTCAATTTATTATACAATTGTGTGCACTCAAGTAATTTAGAGAGTACACAGAAATAAAAAACAAACCTAGAAATAAATAGTTTCTATATTGATTGCATTTTCTATCGATTTAAATAATTATTGTAATTGGTACATTCATTTGTTATTTTTACATTACCCGCTGTTTTTCCCGCTGTTTATCCTCAGCTTATGAATTTTGATGACGTTTCTGTATTCTCAAATTCCGATATAATTCAGCAAACATAATTACCAGCGTTCTTCACGTCAAATATCACAGTGTATCTCACACTAGGTTACTTTAATCATACATATTTTTATGAATTTTGCTTTGACGTCCTGCGAGAGTGGAGCGTGACTTTTTCACATCACACTAGACGACCAGAGAAACGGGGTGGTAAAAGGGTAGTGGTCGGTGGAGATCGTCGCGAGGGGGGAACACACGCGCGGAGATGGGAAAAAGCGGGGTGGGCGAGGGGGGGGGGGGAGGAGGAGGAGAAGGAAAAAAAAGCGTTTGAATACGAGCAGAAAGTGATATAAAATATATCCGTATTTTTTCAAGGGATTCGCCGCGCCGCTACGGTCGGTCCGAATCCTGGATTTCGTTTTGATGAGTTTTCCCGTTCCTCCTACTTCGCCACCATTTTAACCCTCCCCGAAAATCCACAGTTCAATCGCAGCCATTGAATACCAATGTAAATTCGCTCTGGGTTGCCTTGCGGATTTTTTTACTTTTGCTCTTTTCGCGACCACCGTCTTCCCGGGACACACTTTCACGGACACTTCCGAAACTATTCTTGAGAACGAGACGAAAAGGGTATGATGTGGCTTTTTCAAGGGTGCTTCGATTGCGGGAAGAATAGAGATATTTGTCTCGTACGTTTTCTGTCCCATAGTGATTTTCTTGAGTGACGCATAAATAGGTGGAAGCTGGCTTTAAAGAAAGGAATTTTTGCTCATATGCCAGTTGCACGTTCTCCTCTTAGACTAGATATATATGATTTTCTAGATATGATAAACTTAAAAATGAAAGAAAAAAATAAAAGAGGAATGAACTTATGATTTACACTTGTTTAATACGGTACACGCAGAAGTTTATGAATTTAAATAATTATTAATGAATAATCAAGCTGGTAACACAAGTCAATAATAAGTTGCTTAGCTTTGATGCGACATGATAGAAAGATTTATTCAGATAGTGCTGCCATAGAAAAATATAATAATTGCAATATCTCCGACAGAATTTAAGATTAACGCATTGCTTTCAGTATGCAACTAACGAAGATATGACAGTACAGTAGTACGTTTGTATTTTAGTGAACGTATTTGCAGTGCATAAAGAATAAAGCCTCAGCGCGCGTGCAGTTGAATGCAGGTGGATTTTGCAGTAGACTTCATCGCGGCTTGAATTGCAAGTTCTGTTGCGCGCGTAGAATAAGGCAAAATTTCTTTCATTCGCCGCGTAAAGGGGCGACCGGCTGATTTAATTACCAGCAGTAACGTAACGAGCGCTACAAACGAAGCCGGCTCAAGGCTACTTGGAGCACAATGTTGGCGGGTACATCTGGTTTGAGAGGATTTTATATCGTTTCCCAAGCGAGGAGGCGCGCCGCGTAACGTCACGGGAATGATGCGTTTCTACGAAAGAATTACTGTGGTAGGGGAAAGGGGGCAACATTAATATGTAGCAGCGGGAAACGCGGGAGTGACGACTTTTAATGAAAACGCGAGAGACACGCGCGCAGCAGTAACGGGTGCGACTGGGAGATAAAAAGACGAAGTTGAAAGGGGGGAATATCCAAACGCCGTGTAACATTAAGCCCATTCTACGATTGCGCGAAACATAGTTGCATAATAAATGGTTGTAGTTGTAATAATTGACTATAAAACCACTGAGAATCAATGGAGGAGAACATATTGACTGTGATTGATCAGTTCTCACAACTACAATCACTTATCTACAACTTTACGCAATTGTACAACTACACTTGCACACAAAAACGGTATGAAGTCCGTTCGGGATAAATTTCTTTGTCATCCATTTGAAAAGTTACAAGTAATCGTATTATTTCGCAAATATTCAATTTTTCATCTTTTAAAATTTTTTGTAATAACAGCACTGTTCTACCTATTCTCGTTTATAATTTTTCTATCTTATTACACAGTTTTACTTTTTATTTACACTGCAAAACTGTTTTGCCCAATTACAGCCATTACTTCAGGTTAAAAGCGCAATTTCAACTACACCGAGATGGCTACTGTTAACCAGCAGATGATGAGAAAACTTTTGATATCTCTCCCAGAAAGAAAAATAATAAATATCCAACCAGCGTCAGTATATAAGATATAAAGTAGGATATGAATATATTTCACGAGATACAAACACGAAATGCGGTCGCGCTTCAAACCTGGCGGAGGGAACTGCGATCCTTCTCAAAATAAACGGATGCAAATGATCGAACCGCACGGTTGTCGCGCGCGTAACATATTCCATTGTCACTCTCGACAAAATAAACGTATAGCAGGGCTAGTCGCATTTAAGCTCGATATCATTCCCGCTGTCAGGCAGTCGATGTTGCGCAGTTTCTGAGGAAAATATGGGAGGCAAGTTTGCGGATGGAGAGCATCCCATGGATCGCACGGAAGGAAATTTAAATAATATTCGGAGCGATATAGGTGGTTCACGAGCACCATCGCGGCGTTTGGCGAAGAGGCGTCTGTGGATAACACAGGATGTAACATACGTGACTTCTACCTCCTAGAAGCGTATCTGAGAGAGATGTAAGAGAAATAAGCGAATCGCGAGAGAGATGACAGGAGGTTTTGGCCAAAAATCAAGAACGAGGGACGCGCGAAAGAGTGAGACTTTCACGTCCATGTAGAATGTAGACGATGTGTGACTTACCGATCGTGATCAGATCGATCACGGTTTTCGTTTTCCTCGTCGATCGATCAACGAGTGTCAGCTGCTTGATCGTCACTGGTCAGCAAGTGTTGTTACTTGTGGAAACTTGTCGGGATTATAGACCTCCGACGTCGGTGACCTATATATAGATGGAGAATTATGTTGCTCGGATGAGAGCATAACAATTTAAAATCAAATATAGAAGTGCACTCCCGAGCTATCTACTGTCGCGTAATTTTATAGGATATAATAAATAGTATATATTGTGGTACATTAACGTAATGTAATGAGAGGAATGAATTACACACGAATGAATTACGGGGTAATGTGCCGTAAGATGAAATATCCAAAAATATGAATGATGCATAATGTTTGCGAAATTGTACAGCTATATATTACAAGGTATTAAAGCCGGTCTATGGGAGTCGAGAGAACTTTGGAAGATTAATTATTGTTTAATCCGTACAAGAGAAATTATTTGCTCCAAAATTGATTATCGAAAGTAATTAGAAAGAGATTTCTCAACTGCCATAAGAAATAGATTTTAATTGTTATATATATTTAACAATTATAAAAATAAAATATTTAATATAATTTAAATCTTAATCGCAAGAAAATTATCGATGTTAAGAGTTATGGTACTTTCACGATAAAATTTCGAGTTTCTGCGGAAGAAAAGGCGGTTCAAAGGGAACCGTCTACGCACAGATGCAGGTAGGAAGAGCGGCGATGTCTTTAGAGAAATATGTGACCTATATATCGCGCGCGTACGTCGTATACATATCCCATCGCTCGTAGGTATCAAGCGACATTTGAATAACATCGTGTGTCGAGTAGAGCGGCAAGCCTCCAGTTTCTATCGCCAGTTTCTTATTCTGCCTCCCCGCGGTCGCTCTTTTTCTTTAACCGCTGCGACCTCGTCCCGGAACCGCGCGGCCGATGATGTCGATTTAAAATTCTAATGCCGCGGCGCGCAACTTTGTTCCTAGCACAGGTCATAGACGCGACGATATTCGAAAATGGGTTACCTCGCATCATGTTCCTGGCGCGTATCCTCTTTCTCGCTCGCAGCGAGAAACGTTGAAACCGAAAGGCGCTGACTGGCGCGGAATCAGACTCGCTGGCGGAGTCAAAGGGTTATGAAACACAGCGGCCCGGGCTTCTTAAATGTCATGCAAACTCGATTCTACCCCTCTACCGTTTCTGGTTTCCACCGCCGCTTGGCAGCCACCTTGTGAACTTTGTGAACGGTAAAAGGAAAAATTTTAGTCTGGGCTTTCGCCTTTTTATTGCCCGATACCACGCCTTGCTCGAGGGGCGGCGTCTCCGAGCTGAGACGGAGGAAATTCTCGGTAGAGCGGAATAAATATGTATGTTAAGCCGAATAAGAAAGGGTTCCAACCGCAACCGTCTCATGGGTGCGTGTTCGGTCGTCTTTGTGGTTCCATGGGTTGGGATGGTCATCGATCGACGATTGCGTAGATTTTGCGACTATTCGAGGATGATACGTCACTTGTTTCTCGCGGAGGGAAACGTACATATACGTAAAGTATCGGCAACGAAAAAGCTATTATTACGTTTGTCCGAATTCGAAATCTTCAAAGTGAAACGTGCGAAACATATAAAAAAAAAGAAGCGAGCGAGCTTGAATTTATACTCACGTGTCTTAAACGATTTTTCTTTCTCGCTCCGTTACTGAGAAAATCAAGTTGCTACTTGGAACGACCATAAACTCAATCTCTTTTGCCGCTATCTAGCATGATGTTGGCTCGACCCTGTAACATTGACAACAGTCTTGTAACCGACCTTCGTTAAAGGTGCACATGCACGTGCGAGCGGTTGCAACTGCATACAGATTCGGTTTCTTTGATCTGGGAAAATATAGTGACATTATAGAACGGATAATCCTGATTTCATATTCCTTTTGGTTAAAGCATGAAAGCTGCACGTCTACCGCACGCGTGGTGAGTCTTTACCTAAGACACGAGATTTTCTGTGTTGCTCCATGTACCAGCTTTGATATTCCAGACCGCACTATGTTTAAAAGAGACACAAGATGTTTTAAAGATTATCAAGACATCTTTTAGACGTTATAAGGCGTCTTAAAGACGTCTTATAAATTAAAGACACCTTTTATGTACCGATTTTCGACATGCATGCTGTCTGAACTTTTACAACAGTCAATTAAAAATTTATATACAATTGAACTTATTAATTAAAAGAACTAAAGAGGGACGTTAATTAAAAGAAGAATTTCCATTTTTATATAATCGTAAAATTGAAATATAATTAACGCTCATAAGTTAACATATTATTGCAATTTAATGAGCATTTGGTGGATACTTCGATGAAATATATAGCTCTGACTAGCCAATTATCGTAATAATAACGGAAGCTATCACGAACGAACAGAGGAGAGAATCAAGGCAGCCAAAAAGTTAATGGAACAAAAGGAACTCGGGGCTCCCTCACCCTTTATAGCGTTATAGACGTTCCTTTACTCCCGCACAGTGAGTTCAACTATACGAGTATGCCCGAATAATTCGATGATTTAGATGGAAAGATAGTGAAGAAGTCAAGTTTCTCTTCTTACTCCGTACAAGGAACTCGAAGCGACATATCACTTGAGCTGTTTACCCGATCATACCACATGCCGGTTTATTCCTGAGAGAACGCTTAACTAATCTCACCTGCGTTTATATCCGTCGTGTGTTCCACTCATCCTAATTTGTTCCGTCTTTCGGACCGTAACGGTTGAGTGCTGTAACAAGCTCGCTGATGCGAGTTTGCAAGTGCGGAATCACTGTGATTTCGGCACCTTCGGCCTTACTAGTAACCGAAAAGAGCGGCGATTTCGACAGTAGACGCGCAAACGTGCCGGCGAACAGATTATTCGGTAATCCGCGGCCAAACGGCGAGCAGTTAAGCTCGCACCCTTGTCATTAACCATGACGATGGATTCGAACTTCGAAGGATCGCGATGGGAAAAGCCCGAAGTCTCTCGCCCTCTTGGAAATCGCGATTGTAAGGGATGTGTCCAACTAATTACCTGAACCCCCGACGTCTGCCCTAACTGATGAAATTGCGATAATTAATCATTTACTTCAAGAAGCTGACGCCGTCACTTTGCCGACGTATAAATTCAGTTTGATACCCACAACGTTTGGAGGATTCGAAGTAGAAGATCAAATAGATAATAATCTGTCGAAAATGCAAATTTTCAGGAGAATAGATAGAATAACTCAAGGGTAGGCATTCGAAATTTTATCGTACAGCTCGATATTACGTTATCACTCGCTTACGTTCATCCTGAATCCGCTACTTTGAGCAATAATAGGAAACTTCTGATAAATACGATTTATTTCAAAGTGTTTACTGCGGTGAGATTGAAACGCTTCGCCATTGAGCGTATTTACACTTGAGTGATTTTGAGATATTTTATATTAAATTTTTCTCTTAAAACAACACCATTTCCTATTATTTACAAGGAACAAACAACTCATTTTCTTATTTGATTTTGTGACTAAGGCTATTGATTTTTATGGCTCCTCCTTTAATTATTTTTATAATCGTTTCTTATAACGATAATTATCAATTATTATAAACTTCAGTAAATTTGTTTACGCACGCACGTACACTGTTAATTTAAATCATATAGTGCCAAATTTAACTTAATTTAGTCACTGTTCCTATATTTCCTACTAAATACATCATTGTTTTATAAAACAATAAAATTAAACAGTTCTAAGCTGTCTCTACATAATTCACAAATCGCAAAACGTAGTTCGCAAATGCAGACGTAGAGTGAAAATTTGCATTTGCTTTTTCATTGCGTGCGGTTGGTTTTTATCTGCGTGTATTTTGCGTGCGGTGATCGTGATACTGCGTCAGCATTGCGAACTACATTTTGCGATTTGTGAATTATGTAGAGGCACTTTTAAACAATTCAAATTGGGTTAAATTTGGCAGTATAGATTTAACAATGTATGTGTAGTGTTTACGGATTAATTATAATTTTAAGCTTATTCTACAATTGCGTAAGTGTAGTTATAAGTGGTTGTACTTGTAGGAATATGAGGAAAATAAGTCTGTTTTTTATTACTGCACTTTCTGAACTGGTGCACACGATGCAATAAGTTGAAGTAAAATAAACATATATTTCAGAGAGTGCAGCAGTAAAAAACAGACTTAATATCAGACTGTGATTGATCAATTCTTACAATTACACTACGCAATTATATAATAGGCTTTACAAAAAAATCTCATTGTGATAAAGTAATACAATTTTAGAAAACTTTTCAATAAATTTCATTTATACATAGGTAAGATATTCTGATTTTAAAATGTGCCCAGTTTTTAAAAGCTGTATATCTTCATGATTTTTGAAATACGTTCTATTTTTCTGTCCCACATATTATATTAAAACTACGAGCACCTAGCGAAAGAACCATAGGTTGCTTTAGACGCACATTGGGAATGCGAGGCGAGGACAGCAGTGCGATAAATTTGTTTTCGAGTAGGAGCGATCGATCGGGAAACGGAGCTGCCATAAAAATAAAATACCGGAAACAAGGAATCATCTTGCGAGATGAAGCTCATATTTTCCGGGTGGCGCACTGGGCTCAATTGTCGCGGACGTTTCGCCGTGGATACGTAATGCACTCCGTGAGCTCGAGATGCACGAATTGCGAAGATGCAGCTGTCGATAGCGACGTTGAATTCCAAATTCCTGTCACATATGTACGTGCGCGCGCGCGCAGAAAAGTAGTAAGAACGTCTTGACAAACGTCTTGTCCCAACCTTCGTGAAATGCAAGATCTGCAAGCTATCAGCAACATAATCGTGACTATTTAAAATTTATATTAATTACTATTTGTCTTTATAAATTGAATACTTAAATGTATTCGTTATGTATTTGAAAGAAATTGCATTATGCGCAGCATTAAAGCACTAAATATTCCAGCATTAAATGTAATGTAATGTATATCAATTGGTTGGCTATTATCTAAAAGATATTTTGTCTGATGTCTCATATTTTCATTTCTGTTTACTAAAAACAGTATAGTTGTATGAAATATAATACATTTTTTTTATTATTTTTTAAATGTCTCTTATTAAAAATTAGAAATTTTTTTTTCATTTTACTGAATAAAATCTATATTGAAAAATACATTTTGTATATTTTTAATTTTCCTCACCATCAAAAATTTTTTAAATGTACATAAGGTATACTATATTTACACGGAAATTCTATTTCCGTATATCATTATTATGTAAACGTACAACGCAGTAGTATATTCAATGCTGAGTAGTAAGAACTTAAAGTAACACCGACAAGATAGCACACCACGGAAACATGGGGAAACAGAACGACGACATGTCCTTGACAGGTGACGAGCAAACAAAAGACGAAGCTCGCAAAGGTTGATGGGTGAAGATGTGGAGAGAAACGGAAGATGAGAGACAAGATTGGCTTAGGTAAAAAGGACAGTCCTGATTAAAGGAGGACTAGAGCAAGAAGACTGAGCAAGTGAATGTAATTGGCTTGAGTTGGCGCTATCTTGCTAGTCAAGCAGTTTCTCAGCTCGGTCGCTATCAGTGCGAATATAAATTCAGATCCTTTTATTTTACCGCCCACCTCGTTTTCTCTCTTTTCCGCCCTTTCTCACCCTTCCTCCCTCCGTCCGTCGCATCTATTCCGCTTCGCCGCGCCAACGGACCCGGAATTAACGGCGTTAATTTGTTTTAAGTACGCCCGAGGAAAGTTTCGGCGAGGTCTGAGTATCGATGGCGCTCGTTGACCGTTGATATTCTCGAAGGGCTGAACACTCGTCGAAGTCCGATACTTCTCCGTCTGATATTCCGCTAAAAAGCGAATAGAATTCAGATTCTGTGATATTTCAAAATATATAATAATTATAATATATTATATTATAATATACAGAAATACACAGAAATTATAAAAGAGTTATAAAATAATAACGTAAGATAAGTAAAAAGCGGAGAAATGAAAGTTAAGTATGATAATCAATGTACAAATCTTTAAATTATAAAATATAATTGATCACATTTATTACAAAATGCAATGATTAAAAACACTGGACGTCCTTTCTTATTTTGTTTATTGTTATAATGTAAAATGTTGTTTATTATTATAACTAGATAGAAAGATAGTTTCTAATTCAAAAGTTCATCATTAATTTTGACAAATATAGTAAATATCAAACTTCATGATGCTGATTTGTTTTTTATACTGATATTAAGATACTGATAGTTCTAATAATATATACGTGTGTATGTATAAAATGGAATAAAATATTAAAAATTTTTTTTGACATTATCAAATAACTCTATGAAAGATAATTCGCGAAAGTTTTTAAAAAAGTTTCAATATTGTATTTTTTCAGTAGATGTTGCAAATCTTTCCTCTTCAACTATTATTTTCCAGACCCTTCGATATCTCGAATTATACTACGTGTCGGTTTACATTAATCCGATCCAACAACAATATCACGTTGACGGAATTTTGCATACGGTAACGAAGTTTGTCGTCCGCATTTGCTTTCACATAACATGTAAATACGAAACTCGTTCTGTGACTCGTTCGTTTCTCTACGATCTTTCCGCTATTGCGATAGGAGCCGATAGCTGATCGAAACACGATTCTCGATGGTATTCATCCAGTTTGGCGTATGCTTCCGCGTAGTGTGCATTAGCGGCATTATCGAGAGCGAGGAAGTTTGCTCTTTATTACTCTCAAACGTGAATTACTCATCCAGCATTTCAACTGCAGCCAATTACGTAGATTGAGTGATGTTGAGTGTGCTTGCGGGATGAAGCCAAGAAAGTCGTAATCGCTCGCGTCGATATCGTGGACGGAATGAAGTTTCTCGCGTTGCTCTAAGTCGCTCCAAGTCTTTCGCGATAGGATCTCCTATTAAGGACACGCGAGATTAATTGTCCGCCGTTCGATTGTATCGATTGATATTCCACGACGACGCACGTTGCGCTTAAAGCGTAATGAGTCAAATTCAGTTGGCAACTACAGGAAATAGATACATCGAAATTCTATCAAATCATTAAGGAAATTTAATGCGAAAGCTGTTTTTTATAAAGAAAAAGATTTTCAATAATAAAAATTTGTCTAAGAACTTCTCTGCAGAAATTTAGTTAAATATAACAAGAAATAATCTCTACTAGAGAGATGTTTGTCTGAAAATATTACAGAAATTTTTCTAAATAAAATTTAAGCGAAAAACGTTATAATGATAATATCTCAAATAAAAAATATTCTCTTAAAAATGCCGTTTTATTATGGAATATATTTAAGCTGGTTTATAAGCTTGTTACTTTATGTTTAATTTGCTATCGAAATAATTTTTTTTCGTATTTATCTTTTTCTATCATTAAGAAATGTATATATATATATATATATATTTTTAATATGAATAAAATCGAAGCACACACTGATATTTTTTGAGATATTATCTACTTCTGTTATGTTATACGCGCATTTTTAATTTAAATGCTTGCGACTTTTTCATGGAAAATTTTAATCTGTTTCTCGGGATGTGCATGTAATTACATAAACCGTATATTCACGATGTTAGCACCCGCACAGACTTTTGCACGTTTTATCACAATGCAGTCTCGCAAAGGCCAACGCGGCAGCAATAATAGTGTCTGGTAATTGCTGCGGGTTCCCGGATTTCACAAAGGTGAACCGGATTTCTGTTTCACTGAAGTATATCCTCCAACGTCCCGTTGCACAGCTCCAGCGGGGATATTGTTAAAAATAATATTGTCACGTTCGATGTAACAATGTTGTAGAAAAGTGTGGCGCATATTTCAACTCGGTCTCCGATTTTTATCATCCTGGAAGAATTCACGAGTTAGCAGTATCCGAGACAAGGCAGTGGTAAAGCCAGTCGGCGCGATAAAAACGGACGCATTTCGAGTTAAACGTTTCCTCAGAAACGAATTAGGGCGAAGTAGGGTAATCTACCTAGCGTTGAATATCGAGATTCCTAGAATGGCATAACCATTCGAAGTAAGCTCGCCCGTTACGATACGCTTTGCTTCATCGATCGCGATTTGATCGTATCAAGAGAAGAGGATAGCACTTACCGGAAAAATAAAAACTCCTTTTTATTTATTTTTCTAAATGAAGATATAATAGAAATGATTGTATTTTAATTTTTCGGAGATAATTCTGTCAAATTCAAAATTCTGAGAATTTATAATACAGGTTTTATCCCCACAAGAATACGCAATTAGAGATTCATTTATATTTAAAAGATCGAATATGTTTCAACTCTGCTTTGAAGTTAAAATTTGCTTCATTAATATTCTTGTAATCAGTTCGAGATGAATGGCGTCCAGACTTTACCGTTTTCGCAAAATAGTACATCAAGCAGAATATACGACACTTAATGTGCGATTATCTGAAACGAATATTTAGTCTTTTTTTTCATCACAAAATTGATCAAAAATTAAATTGTTACACGATATAATTTTGTTAGGAATCATAATTTATTGTTAGAAAAGAAATTGATAATCGGGAATGAGATAAAATTTTCTAAATTCACTAAAAGTGGCTAGTAATATCGAGATATTTAGGTATCCGGATACTATTCAGAGCGTTACATGAGTAAATCAAATCCGGATGTCCGTCTAATATTCATGTGATTGCCAAATGGACTGAATTGCGGCGGCAGATGTAAATCATAAGCAAACCGAGAAACATGGTTAATGGCTTCAAAGCTAAACTCTCCTTTATTATAATAATATAATAATTTTATTAAATAAATTATATAATACTTATTTAATAAGGTTCTTTAATCCTTTTTGTATACATCTTGACGTATCCGAATTATTTCCTGAAAACCAAATATAGAAAAACAGCCTTTACGAGATTACTTAAAATGAATCTTTTCTCTTGTTTCAATAGAAAATTGTATTGCAGTGTAGAAAATTACATTCACTTTATTCTTGTGTGATATTTCATGTAATTGTATGTCGCGCATTGCATAAAGTACAATTTGATAACTATTAATATTGAAAATATACGTCGCATATATTAATATTATCGCCGACTCTCCAATTTAATTTAGGCATGTTCCTTTGTGATTGCGGTGAAGTTACATATTAGTGCGCCGAATGTTTATCAACCTCACAGTGATATCACATCGAAAATTTAACGAGCGCTTCGTGGAAGGGTTGAATGCTTCCTAAGCGATTTGTCTCAAAATTCTACTTGGCGTTCGTAACAACGTGCGAGCATAACGCGCGAGACGCCGATATGGTACCGTGCCGCCCGCGACACATAAAGCACGCCTGGCTTTTCCGCATTTACAGTCGATCAATCGCGCACATAAAAGTTCGCCGTACGGGAACGGGTCTGAGAGAGATCGGGGGCGACGAAATCGCTCGTTAGCTCACGAGGAAAGTAGTCGTTCCGACGATATCGACGGCGACGCTCCGCAGTAGGAACTGCTTTCGAAGTTTTATTCACGTGGCCACACCATCGCGACGATTTAACGTCAGTAAATTCTCCTTATTCCCTTTCCCTTCTCCTCCATCAACCTGCATGGGAAGCAACCTGCTAGAAGATGGTGATGGTCGGCGGAGAAAAAATAGGGATGATGGAAGGTCGAGAGAAGTATTATCGCGTAAAAAAGAACGCTCAATATTCCGCAAACGTATTCTCGCGTGCGGGGCGACACGTGCGAGGAACGCTATCAGGATGCAGCGGAATTCCGAAAGCGTTACACCCTCTGAGGTAAATTTTTACTCCAAGATTTCATCGGTTTGAAGAGGCTTAACAATCTCGCGGAGATCATATTTTGAATAACGTGGTATCCCGATGAAATGTGAATAGGGGAAATTTTAACTGTTCTGTTTGATTTTGAATCTGGCGTTGCTGTGCGTTATCTGCTTAATCTACGTGATTTATTTTATTAACGCAACCTTATTAATGTCAAACGTACACTCTGAAGAATATGGGATTTAACATCATGGTGTAGATTTTACACCCTCATCCGTCTCGCCGCCTCCGCCTATTTCCGAGCTTGAATGAGCAGCAGCTTCGCATGTGTAAGTACAGGACCATTGATACTTCATATAACTTACGCATGTATGTACTCAAAAAGATATTTAAAGTGAAGTTAAAAACTTTTAACTGAGAGATGTACATTGCGATACCCATTTAATAGCTCTAGATTTAATAATGCAATGTTAATTAAATATTATACTGTTACAAATGTCATGAAATTTGATATACTTTTAAATTACACAAGTGTTAAATTTAATTTAATGACATTACATTAAATTTAATGTACCTATAAGAAGTATATTTGTGTATAAAATTTAGTGTACTTTTCATAAAATTTTGTGAAATTTATTTCACGCATTTTCCATAAAATTTTATGTGGATTTGCGTGAAATTTAATGCATGTGAACATTAAATTTAAGTTATTTGTAACTACATTTTTATGCAACATTAAATGTACTTGCTTGAAATTTGCTTCTCTTAAATCTACATGAAATTTACTACTTTTTACAAATATTACTCTAAAAAATATAAGAGAGGATATAACACATTGGTTCTAAACTATATCATGTTGGTATTTATATTATTATCAACATGATGAGAATTATATTTAATCTTCCACCGGGATCTTTGAAGAATTCATATTTTAATTATGAATTTTGGTGAATTTATATCTATAAAAAATAATTAAAATACACTTCTGATGATGGTAAAAACTTGTTAAAGCTTTGACAATTAAAGTACACTAGAATTTTTTCAGATTATTATGTAATTTGGAATAGCAAATAATTTACTCTGTTTCTCAAAAATGCTTATTGCTGATGGAAGAATTAAAAATCATATTGCCGGTGAAAGGTTATAAACACCCGTACTTTTAGTAAGAGTGTATAATAGTATTTATATATAATTGATATTGTATACTAAATATTGAGCTATTAAATGTTGCAATGTTCAAAAGTTATTAACATCATTTTAATACTTGGTATTTACTAAGATAAATTGTGTGCATAATGTAAATAAGCAGGTTTTGAATAAATCGAATGATAAAAGCGATTCAAGCATAGTTAGCGTCCGGATTTCGTAACTATCAAGTTTATATCGTTGCTATATTTCGCGAAACGCTCAACTGTATTGCGAAACAAGATTTACAAGGAAACTGCAGTGCTTTTAATAACGTAACGAACATGAAGTGTGAGTTTCTCCGATACATAAAATAGACTTGTCCCGGAACATGGCATTGGATATATGGCACAGCTACAATCGCCATTCAGTGTAGTGCAAGTTCATAACGTACGAGTCTCCGTTTCTTGTCGAGCAATCAATTTAAATACCATAAGCTCGATATTGGAATATAACGCAAAAACGATGAGCATCCGATGCGCATTGCTCAACACGGGGGATGTTTATGTCGAGCGTGCGACGCTCGCTCCTCGTCATGCCCTTATTTTCCGAAGGCGCATCGCGTATAACGCAGGATATTGCTGTTCTTTATATTTTCAAAGGATGCTGCGTATTGGGCGCCGGGAGCTATTGCGAGCTAAAAGAGAGAAAACGACGAACTCCATGCATGTACGTTATATTATATGCAGCATCCGCGACACTGTGCGTGCACGTGCGTATAAGATGTTCGTTCAACGTTGGAAGTGGATAGCGAGATAGATGAGAGTTTGGATGAGAAAAAATTTATTGCCCGCGATGCGGTTCGTCGTGTTCATAACCAACATAATGCACTCTTCATGCCTCGTGCCAAGAGAACGAAGCGCGGAAATTGTTTATATACACCCTTTCGTCAGCGCAGTAAAAAGGCTTTGCACAGCCTGCTTTCAATCTGTTTATTCGTGTTGCTTTCATTGTTTCACGAACGCTTGAGAGATCGTAATGGAGAAGCAATATATAAAATGATACGGATATAATGCGCTTAAATAGGAACATTTTAAGTATCTTCTAATGCATACCATTAACAAAGTAATTGCGTTTAATTAGTATATATATATAAAATTAATTGCTAACTATGTTACTATATGATTTAAAAGCAATTACAAAAAATTAATGCTAAATTCTTAGTTTAATGGATTTTCATGTTTAACATATTAATGCAAAAATTGAATTTAAAACAAATTACAATTTATAACTGTTTACAATTTATAATTGTTTATAAAAAAAAAAGTTTTGTTATACAGTAACATTTTACAATATATTTACGTAAAAATATTGTAAAATATTTATATTTTACACACATAAAATAATAAAAAATGTAATTTATCTTTTGAAAGAATATATAAAATATTACACAATGCAAAACGAATCATTTAATGAATATTTGTTAACAAATAGACATTATTTATCTATTTGTTTTGATATCGCGTTAATTTTGCAACGTATATACAAACTTTATTATTCAATTTAATTTGCTCAAATGTTATCGTAATTAGAATAATATTTTCTATAAGATGAATATTTGAAACAGATATACAAACGTTTAGAATAGTTTTTTCGGAAATCATTTTAATTAATCAATTTTATTATGAGTTCTGGCCTATAGATCGAAAGACAAAGAAAGCAGCAAAATGCATTACATAATGTATTATATATAATAAGAGATTGCACACAACAGATTCAGCACATCTTTAAGTATTTAAAAAACCGAGGCAAGTAATAAAATATTTTAATATCTCAAAATTAAATACCTTCTGTGAGTGTATAAAATAAGAAGTAAAACATATCTCTTTTTATATGCGTTTTAAAAAAGATATTTTAGAAGATTATATTATTTATGTAAAAGACTAATAATTAAAACTATTTATGTAAAAGACTAATAATTAAAGATTTATAATTAAAACTCTTAATACAAATTTATTATAGTTTAACTAATATTACGTTATAATTATATATTAAGTTATAATTAAGTAAGATTTAGATTAATATAGAGAATAAATTTTCAGCATTTTTTCATTTTCTATCTTTGTGTATCGCAATTAAGGGAGAGATGTCCTGATAAGAGAGTACTGATAATTTAAATCGTATCTCATTAACATTTTATATTTTTAATATCAGCAATATTTTATCGGATTCGACTCCCAGCCGAGGTAATATTTTTCTCAATAAATTTATTTATAAATGTTTAGTACATTGAGATTTCTCTAATAAGATGTCGATAGAGCATCAAATTATTAAATTGCTTATTAATTTAATTTATGATATTACTACAGTATAGTAGTTCAATTGACTTGCGTTTCGAGATCGAAAATACTTTTGGCGCGCAGTTTAAAAAGAACTACATATATGTAGTATATAAATTCGCAATTATTTCAGCACTAAAGATCTTGCTTGACCGTTCAGGATCCTTATATTTCATAATCGTTATAAATATTTTACATTAATATATATTGATAAAATTTTAATTTATAGAAGGCAAGAATTTGTGTTGTCGAAGACTTTCATGAGATTGCTTATAATAGGAATCGACATTATGACAAGTTTCGAATTGGATAAACGCCAGAATTGGCATTAATTCTTGGCTCTTTACTTCGAACTGTCATGAACTCGTATCATGATATTTGAAATGTTGAAACTTGGCTTTTTATTAAATAGATAATGCTTTTAATTCTTTACTTTGAAGAACTTCACGTATGAATCAAAAGCACATTGTAGAGGGTAAAGAGCTATACCTATAGACTATTATGATTCTCAAATTCTGTATTTTTTGCAGTTAAAGTATGTAAAATAAAATATCAAAAGCCCTTTAATTTTCTTTTAGTATATAAAATATTCTTTTAATATATCAAATACTTTTTATACATTCTTTTATTAACTTAGAATCGATCTTTTTAATAAAAGTCTTTTAAAATAATATGTATTGAATTATATATATGGTATTATCTAATAATTTATAATTTCACAAACGTAGAAAGATACAAGCTCGATGTTACTTTTATAGTAAACAAGATAGATAAAAGACCAAAATAAACGAGAAAAATTAAAAATTAATTAAAGTGGTATATTAATTAATGTGGTATATTAGTTAATGTGATATATAGAGATAATTTAATTAACTAGGTTCGTATTTAAAAACGTATAAAGAACGAATAACAGATCACAAAAATGTTTCGTATTCATAAAGTCTTCAGTTGTAACATAAAAAATCTATTAAAATAATAAAGTTAAAACATTTACATAATTAGATACGGATGAAATAGAAAGTCTTCAAAAAGCCTTAATTGAAATTGAGCTTTGCATCTTTTTGCAATTATGAATAAACTAATAAAACACATATATTTCAGTATATCGTAAGTCGTAAGTTCTTAACTTTTTAAAAAATATCAATTCTTTGATCTTAGGTAAGAATTTGCTTTGTCATATAATAAATGTATATATATATATATATATATATATATATAGAAATATGACATTAGAATTGTTTATTGAAATACAATATTATTGATATCAGTTCTATCAATATTGATTAAAATATAGAACTTGCAATTAGTCCTTTTTTTTTTAAATAAAGAGAAGCAAACATGGGAACTGTCTTAACGAAATAAATTATAGTAAACACATTACAGTTAAACACCAAATTTATAACTTTATATATATAAAAGTATTTAGAAAATATTTTAGGAATTAAGTATATATTTATCGCAATTAAATTTATGTTAAATTTTAATTAAATTGCATCATTTTTAAGAGTAACTTTACATCAGATCGTGATTTAAGGATAAATATTCTAAACACTCGCTTGTTCTACAATTGTGCACTGCAGTAATTTATTGCACAAAATGTCAAAGGAAGAAAAAGTGTTACAGTATGGAGTGTGATTGCGGTACGTTACATTAGGTTGTATTATACTATGTAGCGCGAGACACGATTCGTACTCACAAATGGTTTTAATGGCTTACTGTTTGTCTCGTGTGTGACCACAGTTTGTTCGCAACAGAACAATTTGGAAACAATTTGCGGGTCGCGTATGTACTTTCCGGAAAACTGTCTGCTGTGTAGAGACGCGGCAACGAGCGAATCTCTGCTCGCCTCCGGCTAACTAATATTTTGTTCAAGTTAAAGTCGATATTAATTATTTCGATGGAAACAATTTATACTAGTTATTGCTTAGTTTCGAGAAAAAATACAAGTTTCTAGAGGAAAAAGGAGAAACAAAAATCAAATTAGTAGAAATTAAACTATGTGATTCTTAATTGGATCAATACGTTAATATTTATATTTTAGTGAAACGTTATGATTCAATTTTTCTTCTTCCCTTTCTCCTTTCACTGATCTAAACAGAATCTTTGAACAGTTTCCTTGGCATAATCAGTACAGTATATTTAATAACACATCGTGCGAATATAATAGCAGCTGGAAGAGATGAATCATGTAATTATGGATATGGAAACATTTTAGTAAATTAACCATCAATAAATTAAAGTGTAAATATTATGACCAGACGTATAGAAATATTTATTGTGAAAAAATGATATGGATATTACATTTATACCATGGAATATATAATGAAAAAAAAAGGGAAAACGACAACTCAATATGGAGATATCTCAATAAAATATATTAATTGAAATAAATAATTTAAAATTGCACTATCAAAATCATGTTGTGTATTGGTGTATGGGTTTTACGAGTTTCTTAAAAAGAACCAATCTTTAAAAAAAGATGATAACATGTTTAGAATTGTGCAATAATAACAGCGGAAAATGTGGCAATAAGTTATCATCATGATAGAACAAATTGGCAAAATGATAGAATTCAACAGAGATAAATGAAAAAAATTTATTTTTAATTCAACAATATTTTATAAATTACCCAAAATCTTAAAATTTAGTTTGTTTTTACATTTGCAATTGCGCTATTATATATTTTTCTATTTTAATTTAAGAAATGTAATTTAAAAATAAGTATTTAATGTGTTCTTCGGTATTGTTGCACTAAAAATAAATATACAATATAATACAAATTAAATATTTAACTTTAATGCTAATTAATGATAATTAATATCTTTAAGACAGTAAATATAAAATTAATATACTAGTGAAAATATATTAATTACATAAGTGTAGAAGAATAATGTAATAAAATAATTTGTAATATAACTAACATTACTAGGTTCTATGGACCCCATTTCTTCTATTTTTTGATTAACAAACTTTTGGAAATAATGAGATTAAAACTCTTAAAATGCATTATTTAGAAATGTACAGAACACAAACAATATATTTTAATTTGCTTCTTTATAAAATAATTTTATGTAATTAATTACTTAGCAAGAAATGACATTCGATTACATGTCGAATTAATGTCGAATTAATATCGAAATCTTTGATAAATAATTACGCAAGTATTTATAAAATTTAAATAATAGTTGCGAGTTTAGACGTTATTTAGATATGTGATCAATAAGAATCCTAATTTTAATTTAATAATCAAATAACATGTACGTGTGTAAAATATAATCTTATTATTCTCTTTAGTAATACTTTTCCAATGCCTTATTTGTTCTGTGCATACTTGGATCCAATTACAGCATCTAACAAGTATGAAGATCGCATGACAAAATTTGAAAACCGTATTGTATAAAATATTAGTAACAACAATGATGATATATATGGATTTTGATATGGAATACATGTTTTTATGTAGCTATCATAGCTACATAAGAAAACGGAGAATTTATTATTCGAAGTTGGCAGTCCTGAATCCGGAGTTTTAAGGTTTTCACCACGTGAGATCTCCAAAGTCAATCTCTTCATTCCCTTCTGGAAGATTCAATCAATACATTAATGTTTACAGTTTAGTGAAAAATTACACGTTTCACTCTCTCTTTTCTTGTTCTTTTCATCGATCTTTCCCAAACAGTTTCTCTGAATATTTTCTTTAGCGTAACCGGTATGTCGTATAATTTTATAGTGGTACTGTGCGGATATAATGGCAGCTAAAGGAGATGAATCATGCAATTGGATATGGGAAATGGGAACATTTTAGTAAAACCGAGAGAATAAAGTACAATGCAAAATATGTGACCGAATGTTTGGAAATACACGTAATGAAAAAATAACGTGGATGGCACATTTACACCATAAACATGGAATACATAATGAAGAAGATAAGTCAAGATAGGAAAATGATAACGATTTGATATGGCAATATTTCGATAAACCAAAGTTATATGTCGCAAAATGTACATTGTGCAACAAGTCAATATGTCGTGCACATAAATATTTGAAGCGTCATATAAAAGAAGACCATTTGAAAAAAATAATATCTGTGATACAAGAAGAAATTGCAAATAGTTCACTATCCAAACATTTTACAACTAATATGGAACACTTTATCGCAAGATGTAAATATTGCAATTATACTACTGATATATTTTATAAAAATAGGGATAAATAATTTAAAATCTCACTATCAATCTCATATTACAAATGAATCTTCAAAATTTCAAGACGAAACTAAAAAAATAAGCATGAAAGTACAAATAAATACGCAAGCTTCTCAAAATCAAGATCAACATAGGTAAATGTTATCAATATTAATTATTTTATATTTTTGAAATTGTTATTATATTCTATTATGTTTAATTAATATAATAGAATTGAAAATTTAATATTAAAAGATAAGATTATTTAAATTTGAGAACAACATTTTACTTTCACATTTTATTAATTTTAATATTAAATAAAATTATTTAAAGAAATCTATATTAAGTTTTTTGTTAATTCAAATCACTTATATAATATTGATATGTTTAGTGATTGATAAATATTTCACACACATGAGTAATTGTGCAAGTATTATGAAATTGAAATGATAGTTAAGCTTGGACATTTTTTCTAAAAAATGTGACAAGGTTGCTAATTTTGGTTTAATAATCAAATAACATGCATACTTGTCTAAAATAATATATAATCTTATTCTTCCTTTTAATACTTTTCCAATGTCTTAATTATTGTTTATATTTAGGCAAAATTACAACAATTAAAAAGGATCTAGACTCCATGACAAAATTTGAAGACTATACTAAATGAAATATTAATAATAATAATGATTTTGACATGGATATTGGAATGTATATAAGTAACCGTGCTTGGCTTAGTAATTATCTATTTTGTATTGTAACATGAAGCAATTTTATGATTATAAAAAATAAGTTTAACTCCCGGCCGAGGCAATATTTTTCGCAATAAGTTACAATTTTTTAAGATTAAATTTGGGAAATCTGGGGGGATTAATATTTCAAATTGATTGCGTTGAAAGTCCGACAACCATATTGGCACGCAATTATCATTTCTGAAATTAATTCATTTAAATGAATTTATATAATAGTTCAACATTCAGATCGTAATGGCATTTCGTATTTAAAGTAATGTATTTAACATAAACGGTCTTATTTCCAATCTTATTATCTTATTTATATATTTATTATTCTAATTTGTGCATAATATTTTATGAAATATTAATTTTATATAAAATTAATTATTAACAAAGATTTGAAAAGTAATATTTAACATATTAAATATTTTAACATATTAAATTTAATTATAATGTAATTATTTTAAAAATTATAATTGCAGTTTGAGTAAGTATATATATAATATATATATTATATATATATGTGTGTGTATATTAATATATATGTACATGTTTATTTAACGAAATCTATGACGATAAAGTATTTTAGCAATATCCTGAAAACGTTTCTTGGACTATCGAATGAATATTCCGTGGACATCTCATTATGTCCTACATATATTCTAAATCCGAAATTCTAAAGATGTCCGTAATCTTTGGGGTAATTCTATTACTTCCTATACAGCACAAACTTCCAAGAGATGTCTTAAAGATATCTTAGGAACGATCGCAGGATATCTCTTGGATAAAATGTGCTGAATTTATAAGATTGAGATATTTTACAAAATTTTATTATATTATATTTATAAACTTTGTACAAAAAAATACTATTAAACTTGCATTAAGTATATGCGAAAACCTAGGACAAATAATTATGGGATGTATGAGCTTACATAAACTTGATTATATCAGAAAGAAACCTGAGAAAAGACCTTTTGCCTGTAATTACAAAATGTCCTGGGCATTACCGCCCTCTGAAAAACTGTCAATTACATAGCAATATTCGCCTAAGTGCATAATATTATTTAATATTAAGTAATATTTCAAATAAATTGTTAGAATATTAAATATAAAGTTTTAATATTCTTTTATTAAAATTATATAATATTAAATAATATTTCTGAAATATTAATGGATGGTTATAAATCCACTCTTAATAATATTATATAATTATTGAAAATAACATTATTTAATGTTATTGTAATATTGTAAACATTAAAAAGTATTATAATAACATTTACTTTAACTCGGCGTATCTAGATGGTAAAAAGTACCTAAAAGTACCTAAATTTAAAAGTACTTTATAACAACAATCTCTCACTATAAATAAAAACTACAAATAAAATATTCAGAATCATAAGAAAATTATGTTTATTAAAATTTTAATCAAATTAGTAATAATTTTAAATGTTAAAGATCAATATGTCGGGTGTGACATAGCTCACGCCGAGTTAATTTGCAAATATTATTCAATTTAGAATTATGTTTAAGGACTGAAAATAATTTTAGTGTGTAGTTGTAGAATTGGATATGTATATAAAATTATATTGAAATGTTATTTAAGTATTGTATTTAGGTGCATCATAGAAAGATGCAGCCTTTTCATTACTTGTGAATTAAAATTATACTTATATAAAAATAATTAATATTTTAATAATATTTTGGGGATATTAAGGGTATAATTCTAAGGATATTATGTAAAGTGGACATATAACATTTGTAAAATATTCTCATAATATTACAAAATATAATATTTTCAAAATATTATAATAATATTTTATTTTTTAAATAATATTTATATTTGTTGGTGTATTTTTAATTAACTTAAATGTACCTTAAACAGTGCATTTTAAGGAAAAATGCTTTAAACAATTTTGTGACTTTGAGGGGGACAGGATTTTGTTGAAGTATTTAAAAGTTTAGTTAAATACGGATCTGAAAATAATTTTGGATCATCAAATAATTATACTATAGGTCACTCAAATTGGTTACTAGAATGTTAAAACTTTTTGCAGCTTTTCTCATTATGCTTGAGCATAAAATGTTATTACTTTGATAATTTAAGAAAATTTTCAGATTTATATGTAGCTAAATTTTTAGATATTTTAGTAAAATTGTTCTTAATTTTCTGTAATAGTCTTTTACAGGACCGTAAAGTCTTTAGTTTTATTTTTAAGTTGAATCAAAGTTATAGGAAGGATTGTTGATTTGATTTAACAAATATATTTAATCTTCTCGGAATTAAAAAAATTTGGTAAAAATTTGGTAAAAATTTGACATAACGAAATAATAATAAATTAATTTATATAATAACTTGGGAACTATACAGTAGATAAACATTAGTCTTCTGATGAGATATTGATATTAGCCTAAGAGTACATTTAGATATCGATTACTATCATTTCACATAGTTGAACGATTTGTATATATACACTTAATCGATTAGTCTGTTTACTGTGCGTGACCCTCGACTGGATTATGTCTGCAATCGATTAATTGGGCAATCGATCGACCACACTCGGTTAACAGATACCGATACATCCTACTACAATTAACCGCTTAGCGGTGTGTTCAAATTACCTATTACTAATACTGCTTCTCTTAGTATCGTATTGACTTCTCTTGCATTATTTGAAGCAGCAATCTTATTTTAGATTGAGATTCAAAGATGAGGCAAGAGTAGTCAATATAATATATTGCGATGGAAATCCTGTGCATCAATGCCTCAATATAAATATTCATTATATAAATATCAATTATATAAATAAAAATGAACAACTTGATAAAACAAATATAAACTGAGTAGCCTTAAAATCAATTTCAACAAAATATATTATTTAATTTTTTTATTTTGACATATTTTATTTCAAATTTTGTTGATGAAACAGTTATCAATTTATGTTATTTTTTTAATTTAGTTTTTGAACTTCAATTTTAACTTATTTTGTCAGGGTTGGTTTATGGAAACTGGATCAGATGGAAAATAAAACTGACCTTAAAGATATAATATACAATACTATGGATGTATCTTAGATCTACTTTGACTACAATTGTCACACACCTAAAAATATGAAACTTTTTGCCAATAAGATAGGATGCAATAAATATGAAAATTGATGTAGAACAAAATAGTGCGTTTCTGCAATAAAATTTTCGCGTTCACCGAAATATCTATCAGCTTATATTTGCTATAAAAAAAATCATAATTTTTTAATCAATAAAATATTGTTAAACAAAAAAGTTTTGATATATTTTATTCATAAGTAAAAAATGTAAATAAAAATCTACTGAACTATTTTTGCTTAAAATGTAGCGACAAAATAAATCGATGAATGTTTGACAGATAAATCGAAATTAAGTAGAATTCTTCTTTGCGAATAGAGAAAAAAATAAAATAAAGAAAAAATTATGTGAAAAAGTTTTTAATGACATAAAAGAGTTCATTTTAATTAAATATGATATTTTGTACTATTAATTATTATAAATTTTAATTATTTAAATTTTTATAAACAATACTCTTTTCCATGATAAGAAATTTTTTAATAAGATGAACAATTTTGAGAAATCTAAGGTTGCTTTTCGGTCATCAATGCAATCTAGTCAGAAAAGTTTAAGAAAACAAAGTACTTGAAGTCGAATTCTGAGGTGTTCTCGATTTTCGCTGCCTCGTCGAGACGAATCAGCGAGCCTGTTTACTCGGATCTCGTCGCACGAACTTTAAACTTCATAGGCAAGGCTCGTCGTAAATCAAGCGTTTCAAACCGGCCACCTGTAGCATCGCATCGTACAGAAAGACGATCTTGTAGGCACTTCTTCGCCTTAGCTTGTCATCGAAATAAAACTGCAAATCATGCTTTAAAAAATTTAAGCTGAGAAGCAAGTTATTTTATTATTCATTTTATAAACTTTTTTAAGCTTTGTAGAAATGTATTGTGAAGCCACTATAAATTTAAATTAACTGTATGGCTTATAATTGAGGAAGCTATAAAAAATATAAGAAGTTGGACACAATTATATTAGAAGAATTCTTCCATTTTAAAAATAAACTATTCTTATGTAAAATATTTCATTATAAAAATTTTATTGAAATTAATTTTTAATTTTAATGATAATTGGATTGTGTGTATTTTTTGAAATCTTTTTTTAAATCCAGGCTAATTGTTAATCGGAAAATTTCAATTATAGACACATCCTCACATATTGAAATTTCTCTATGATTCATAAAACAATGTCATTATTTGCAATTCTTATACGAATATAGTTAAATGATATCTATCAAAAAATCGTGACGTAAGATTACAGAACTGAGAACGTTAATTTTTTTTTATTAATTTCGTGAAGAAAATAAATTTTGTTCTTCAGAAATGAATCTTATAGATTGTGAATTGTGGGTCAGGATTTGACAGTACTCAAGGGCCATTGAGGCATTTCGATGCGACATAAATCGCAGCACGCACGTTATACTGTGAAATTTGCGGACGATTTCAGAGTGGTCTGTGGAACATTTCGACGTCGCGACGCTTACGAAGTAAGGTACCTTTCTACTGACATCATCTAGTTCACCATTGGGAATGGACGGACTCGCCGTTAAGGGATTCCCGTGATGTCCGTCCGTTCGAATGACGACTTTCAGTGATCCGGAAAATAAACCCACCTTCCTCCGTCTCTTACACCCTCTAGTCGTCGTTTCCTACTAGCTACACGAAGTTATGAACCTTCACTGGCGCTCAGTTGCTCCTACAACCGCGCAAACGAATTCGCCTGGCCCGATTCGATCCCTTTCGAGCAGTAAAACAGTCGTGCGACGTCTCGCGGCAAAGTCGATGTTGGATGTCCGATATACGGGCCTTCAGAAATGTATTTGCAGTTTCCGGATCGAAGTTATGAGGTATTCATGGCACCGTAGAGGACCTTATCATTGCTCTCGTCGGTGAATTTTAATACCTCTGCTCGATGAAACGGACTTTGGTCAATATGAACACGTTCAAAGTTCTGTTGCCAATTCAGTATCGACAAGAAAGTCTGTTGCACAGTTAATATTTCCCTTTACAATTCATGCTATATTTCTAAATATGTAAAATATAACATAAAATATATTTTTTAATGCATTACATTACGTAGTATTGCTATTATAAATATTAGGTGTTGGAATTAATTCGTAGCGTTTTTTAATGAAAGAATGTTATTTGTTTCACATGAGCATTAAAAAATACATTAATGAAAGTACTTCCCATCACTTGTAAAACGCTACGAATTAATTCCAACACCTAATATATGAAATGAACATAATATTATATGATGTTACACCTCAAGATATATAAAGTGTGTATAAAAAAGTTTATAAAAGTATATAAAAGTATATCAAGGTATATGAAATAATTTTTTCGAAGAAATATATATAAATGTATAATTAAATTGAGAATATCTCTCTCTTAAAAAGAATTATATGGTAAATCGTTTAATGAAGTTCTAACTGAATTTTAATTTTTACTTTTAATTACATATTCGATTCTATAATTTTTATCTAAAATTTTTATCTTTTTAAGATAATTTTTATGAAATTAACTTAAAACTAAAAAAGGATAATAAATTTTAAACAATTTATAATTATTTAATCTGTTTGCCGTAACTGTATTGATTATTATATTATTGTTTCAACATAAATACGATTTATTTTTTTATAATCTTTTATTATGTTAAACGTATGGTTAAAAAAATACATAGAATATCTAATAAAATTGTAACAAGTTCATAATCATGATATTAAAAGCATTGTTACGTCCAAACAAGTGATACAAATGGGCGATGCTAACTGCGGTTTATTGTTATGAAAACGCGTGTTCCCGCAGTTTTCGTTATCTATCGCAATCACTTAACGTTTAGTTCGACGACAAACGACTTTCTACCCTTGTTCGCACGTTTAGTAATAACGACATCTCTTACCCTCTGCGTTTCGATTTCGTGCGCCACTAAAGCGGGGATTGTTCTCGAAATATCCGCAGTACAATGATAAACGCGGAAAGGCGTTTCCTTTACGAGGCTGCTTGTACTAATCTCGTCTTAAAGGGGCGAGATTAAATCATATGTTCCATGTTTAGAAGCAACCATTTCTCCAGCAATACAATTTATTATTACCTTTATATATATATATATATATGTATATATATATATATGTATATATATATATATATATATATAATATTATACATATACATATATCTTAAAATATATCTTACTAGATTTATGAGAGAACCTTGTAAATAATTTTAAAAATTATAGATAGAAAATTTTATTTTTTATTAGTGAGAATATTATTATGTATTTAAATAAATAGTGATTGGGGGAAAGAGGGAGGCCCTTCGGATGGCTCCAAAATCTTATTCGTAAGAAAGAATGATTGAAGGAATATTTTAATATAATTGTATTTAATCAAAATGTAAAAAAAGATAAAAGTTTTAATTTTACTTGTTTAAATTGAATTTTAAAAATATGTTTTATTTTATCTATTAAGCCATACGTTATTTTTAAAAAATATAAATTATATTTAAATTTTAAATGGTAAATTGTTAATCATTAATTATCGTTTTATTTCAATTTTAGGAAATGATGTTGTGTGATACTTTAAATGTAAATTAGTTACATGTTTAGCATGTTTTCCTTTCATCGCAAACATAAAGATGCGTTTATTATTATTTGCTTAGTCATGAGAATAAAAGCTAGAGAATAAAGCGATGTGTTTTCGTAAAAGAGTGCTAGACGTATAATATCTAATAAGAGTTTTTGTGCGGTATTTGTACTTTCTTAAAAGATAAACATTTCACTAGGTATCATGTTATTTTTATTAGGTCATTTATCTGCTATATTACGTTCTAAGGGTTTTGAAAAAGCTAAGTATAACTTTGTAGTTTAATATAATTTTTAATTAAATATATTTTATATCGTGATTTTTTGCTTTGCAATGGTAGATATATATTATTATTTTAATTATTTATATAATAAATTTTATAATAAGTAATAACATTATTTTTAGAATTTTTAATTTTACGTATAGTCTTGTTTGCTACATACAATTAAAACTTCAATTTTTTTGACTTAAGAGATAAGAGTTGAATGGAATTTTGAGATGTACGTACATACATCATACGTGCAGATACCAGAAGCTCGAGCAAAATCCTTGAAAGCATATGCTTGCATAAGAACTATCATAGTTCAAACTCATTTCCTCAGACTCACAACTTTGAACAAAATTGCTTCAGGACTCGTATTTTAGGACTACATTCCTAAAGCAGAGACAGTAAGGCTGAAGGTGTGCAAAACGAGGAACTCGGATCTCTTCATTCATCGCACAGAGATCTCTTTTCTCCAGTTTCATTGTTTCAACGTTCTTGAGTACGGATGTCCTTTTCTTTTTCTCCTTTTTAACTAATTGATACCCCTTTTGTCGATAAACGGCGACGAGGAGAGCGCTTTACCGTCGCGGAAAGAGCCGTAATTAGGGGCTATTTATCGCTGGCCTTGAGAAAATTTCTTTTGCATCCCTTAGAGCATCTATCTTACTTTCGCTTCCCCGTTCCGGAGCAGATTTCATTCCCTACAGTTAACCCTCTTGAACGGTTCTCGTGCGAGATTTAGCAGTATTAGCGTCAAATGGAGGACTGGGTCGTTTAAGGCAAATTGCGGAGATATCGTTAAAAGGGTTCGTTCCGTACAGCTTTTAAAAGTATTTACGATCTCTCAACCGCTAATTAAACCACAAAATCTTACATAGACGTACCGCACAAAAACGAAGAATCTCCGATTTTAAATAGTAAGAATTCGTGTGCTTTGAGGGAGTAATAGCCTAGGAATCAAAGCGATTGAAATCTCTAAGATTTTAATACGCAAATCGCTTATAAATATTGTGGCACAACATTCAAAATATTGCGAAAGTTTAATAAGCCTGGAAAGATTATTCCACGAATATTATTAGTCTTTAATATAACATTCTTAGCGTGTTCTTAATTTTAAAATAAAAATTCTTCAGGAAAAATTATTTTTACTCGTACCAATGAAATGTTAGATTTCCTGGTACATATATAATTCTAAGCTGTTGATCTAAATTAAAGCTTAAATTTGGTTATTTCTTGTTATAAATAAAATATATCATTTTTTAAATTTATGTATGTTTTGTTCACTATATTACTGCATTTTTAATAAGAGTAATATTATTAAATTTAATAATATTCAAAAATTGGATCTTTCTTTCTTTCTCCTTCAAAGATATTTCACAATTATGCACATATATTTTTTTGACTATTTATAACTGTACATACAATATTTTTTAAACGAAAAGTGTATTACAGTAAAGGTATACAGAAGTTTGAATTTTTTGTTATTCACGTATAAATATCTTTCTTCTATTTTTTGACTAAATCATTTAATTGATTGACAATAGCGTTTGACAATAATGATTCTATCCAGTTTAAGGAACTCGTAATAAAGCTCCTTTCATAGCTCATCAGATGCACCAAAGGATCTTCACGTTAAAATTATTATCTTTAAAATGAAAAAATTAGTATTTGCATTTATTGTGAGACACAATAATCTCGCTAAGAACAGAGCAAATTTTTTCATATGCTTTAGTGTTTCTTCCTTACTGGAACTTATATACCAAATGCAATATCGAATATAAAGCTTTTTTCATGTTCATTATTTGTAAGATTGTATGTATCATTAAATAATAAAATATAAAATGAAATAATATTTTAGATAATTCAGTATTAACCTTACAAATACTAAAAAATGTGATAAAAATGTAATAAATTATTAAAATTTAAAAGAACTAGAATGTTCTGGAAAAAGTCAAATTTTTGGATATCCCTAACAACATCTTTATGAATGTAAAAATCATTTCGAGAATAATAATTATTCCATTAGCGTTGATTATGTATTTAGAGCATAGCCATACTACTGAATAAAAGCTGTAGGGAAGACCGGGGTGAGTAGACTGTAGGGATAAATATTGTGAGTAGAATAATTGAGGATACGTTACAAATAAATCGCGCGAGATTCGCGTAAATGTGTCTGAGCACGTAGCAGCAACTGTCACTCAGTCTGATGTGATATCTCGAGACAGACATTAGTTCCATAAATAGCTGTATTTTCACTGTCTTTAAGATTTCACTCAAGAATTTAGAGAGTATTCTTTTTTTATTTTAAATGCACCTACCATATAATGCAATAATTTTTGTCGTTTTAATGAATTTTAATAACAAAAATATGCTAATATATAATAATAGTTAAATTATATGTAAACAAAATTTTTCATGCATGAATATATATAAATATGTATAAACATACATAATATAATAAATTACATATGTTAAACATGTATAATTATATGTGAAATATGTCTATATATGTTTATACAATCTTCTTTCTATCATGCATACAAATAAAATTTAAATATTTTTTTGTTTCACGTTTTCCACCATAATATATGTCGTTTAATATATGTTTAAATGCTTAACTAGTCGAATATTTAATATTGACGTTCGCTTTGGACTTATAAGAAATGGAATTAAATGTTGCTTTTTTCGATTTACTTTCTAACGAGAAATATGTTTTTTTTGTTAAACATTGCTTTCAGATTCTGCGGTCTACAATACCTCAGCTTGTCAAAATTGCTTGAACGATATTATCATTATGAAAGAGTTTTACAATGAAATAATTTCATCTATGAGCAATGAGAGGTTACATATAAATAGATAAAAATATATTTTATACAAGATATATACATTATGTGCTTGTTACGTCATCGTGCTTTTATACATTTTAATATAACTGTAATCAAAACAAGAACCGAATTTTATTTTAATATTTTAATGATATGTTTTTTAATTTAATCAATGATAAATTTAAAAATAACTTTTTCTATGCGTACACAAACTGTGCATAAAATAAAAAAAAATGTAGAAGCATACAGAATGCAAAATTTTTTAAATAGATCCAGATGTTATCATAACTAGAGAATATACTTTTTTGTTTAAGTATGTGCAACAAGTTACTATCACTTAATTAAGAAAATAGTCGGTTTTACATACAAAAATAAAAACGAATCAACTAGTTAAAAGATTAAAATTAAATTAATACGTTAAAAATTATGGTAGAAATGATTGTAAAAATAAACGGACTAAACATTAAAACTTACAAAATATGCAAACATTTAGTGCTGTAGGAAAGAGATAAACGAAAAGAAAGCTAAATAAGTAAATTGTAAAATCATATATGTTGTAATAAGTTATTATATATTTCTCATTTATTCTAGATTTAGTAGAATATATAAATTTTTATATAGACTACAATTTCGTTTATACTTATTCGATTTTCATAATTATTTAATATTAATATTAATGATTTGTCAATCTTAATAAACTAGAAAAACTTAACTGCTATATAAAGTTTATATAATTTGAAATTGTTTTTTTTATTTTTTGTATCATTATTACAGCATACATTATACCTATTATTGTAATTATACGTTAAAAAGTATTGTCTAAATTTTTAGTATATATTGAAAATATAGAATCAAGGGACAGTAACGAAACATTATTATCACATTATTTTATACATCATGTTTTGTTATAATAATGGACAGAAGTATAATTATATTTTCAATTTACTTATAATTGCAAATTAGCTCTAGTTTTTAAAAAAATAAAATCTTTATGGACATCATTTATTATTATTATTAATTTATTAAAATTATATTTATTGAATTTTTTAATGCATTTCTAAAAGTCTCTTTATATAAAATGCTATCAGTAATTGTTTGTGATTAATTAGCAAAATAGTTTCAATCGCGTTATGAATGCTATATTCTAGTGAAGATTTTATATATAGAATGCATCTCATGAAAAAAATTATCTCTCATTATTTATTGCTTACATTCCTATACCTAATTTTTTGCATCTTTCATAAATTATGCGTAATAAAAGATAAGTAGATACTTGTGTACTCGTCGCATTAATTGACAATGCTTTGACTATACGACATCTCCCTTAATTTTTCCATTAACGGCGCAATATAATTTTGTTGAAGTCAATAATATTTTATCAAATTAATATTATGCTGGAAAGATTATGCAAAAAATATAAGCTCATAGGACACGAATTTCATTAAAAGCAGCCGTCATGTAGTGTTTGAAGGTAAATAAGTGTTTTCGGTGCGGTAGAAATGATGCCGATCGATGAATTAAATTGGCAAGGTGGTCGATATCTGTAATATCATTGTCTTTCTGATTGTATAATCCCGTAATGGCTAATGATATTGTTATGTCATGCTAATAGGTACTCCCTAATAAGCTCTCGAGCTGAAACTCGGGATTTCGGGTACGTGTACTTATCATCACTGTCTGCCGTAAATGATAGGGATATTATCGATTTAATACATAACATAATTTGACAATCCTTCAAAGCGTTCATCAAAATAATGAAAATAAAACATTAAATTTTGTTATTATTATTTTTGTCTTAGCGAATTTAGAATATATTAGCTGTTCATATATTTAAGAAAGTCATGCATAACATCCGCAGATATACACTGGAACTGTAATTAAAATAATATTTTGATATAAATAATTAAATACTAGGTTGATTGATAAGAATATCCTTAGAATGACACATTAGTAATATTATCATCTCCAATGCAATTTTATCTAAATTTGTACAATGTTTAAAAAAATCGAAAGCTACATGTAAAGTTTATAAAAAAGAAATCATGAAAGTACTTTTGATAAGATTAAAATTAGGGATGCATCGGATATCCGGAAAGTATCCGGTATACGCCATTATCCAGCACTTTTTTATTCGACTGGATAGTAAGATATTATTAGTATCCGATTCAAATTAGTATCTGATATCATTAAATTGTTGATTTTTTCTTATACAAATGTTCTAGAAATAAGTATGCATATTCATGATATAATATTTTATACATTGTTGTAAAATTACAATCTTTTTTTCTATAGAATTTTTTTTTAGAAAACTCTGTTGGAATCCGGATATTCGGAAAATGTCGGATATCCGACTCGAAGAAATTATCTTTTCGGATACCGGATATTCGGAAAATGTCGGATATCCGACTCGAAGAAATTATCTTTTCGGATACCGGATATTCGATGTCACATTTTGTCCGGATATCCGATATCTGATACTTTTACGATCCAGTACATCTCTAATTAAAATAATAATATATTATTAATTTTCTCTTGAAGTATTTAAATAAATAAAAATTTGCATTATGATATACAGAAGTAGTAAAATATTTAGTTTTTTAAAAAAGTATATGCAATAAATTATGGAAAAATAATTAGAAAAAACATCAAACTTTTAAAAATCAAATATGAAAAAAAAAATATTTAAGTTATTTTGAAAATAATTAAAGATGCAGGATGTACAATCAATTTATAAAAAAAATACCTTGAAATAAACTTATAACTTTTTATTAGGTGTTGGAATTAATTCGTAGCGTTTTACAAGTGATGGGAAGTACTTTCATTAATGTATTTTTTAATGCTCATGTGAAATAAATAACATTCTTTCATTAAAAAACGCTACGAATTAATTCCAACACCTAATATTATCTTTTTACACAATATGTTTAGCTGTACATAGATACGATAAGATTTTGACAAGTACAGGACTTTGATGCAAGTACCTTTGTAAATTTGTACAATCTACTTTACAAAGCCGTGATGCATTTGAACATGTGCGTGACAAGACTCTTGGGTGCACTTTATTATTCTTCGTGACTGAAGTATACTTTGGAGAGAATCGTAATTATAATCCGCAATTTCATTTCATGCACGATGAGTTCCAGCCACATATCCTCTGTCACTGCATCAAAGATGCATTCGCGTGCACCAAGAGCACTCCAGCGCGTCCAGTGCATTCGATAATGCACGTTTGAGCTCGTCTTGGATGTCAGGTTGCGTAATCGTTGCCTATGTAAATCACGGACTCAAGAGGCTTGTAACTTGTATGTATAACATGATGAGTCTTCAGACTCAAGTTTGAGGATATGCCGTAATGTAAAGTGCAAAGTTTATAACCCACGAAGGAATTGGTTCTATTGCGATAAAGTAAAATAAAACCGTACATTATGCAATCCGATATTTCGAATCTGAAGACGGTTCAGAAATAGATAACATTGGGATAACATTATATATTTCAGCATTTAAACGATAAGATTTTATTTAAGAATATGAGAGATTTTTAATTCAATTTCCATTGATATGTATTTATAATAATTTTACATAAATTGCTGCACATTAATAGAATAAAAATTATCTGAATACAGAAAATTGATATTATTTGGATTCTATAAGATGATAATATATCTTTTATTTTTAAATAAGGAAAAGAAAAGATTTGCAGCACTAATTCGTAAAGCCTATTCTGCAATGTGCTCTTTGTTTCCTGTTTCTTGTTTTTTATCTTTTGCTTTTTTCTCCTTTGCAACCGTTTTATCGACAATTGTATCTCTTGCTATATCTATTTCTTGTTTCTTTCAAAGTTCGTTAACTTTTATCTCAGGCGATATAAAACAAAAAACCGGATTAGAAGCAAAAAGACAAGATGTAAAAAAAATATTAGGTGTTGGAATTAATTCGTAGCGTTTTACAAGTGATGGGAAGTACTTTCATTAATGTATTTTTTAATGCTCATGTGAAATAAATAACATTCTTTCATTAAAAAACGCTACGAATTAATTCCAACACCTAATAGCAAAAAGCAAAATACAGGAAACAAAAAGCACATTGTAGAACAGGCTTAAAACATTTTTCTCTTTTGATAAACTTTTGAAATAGCAGTGATAAGGCTTAAGAAAAATCTCTATCTCGATAGCTACGTCGCAAATCATAAAGCTGCCACGATGTAATGAAGATTAAGCGTCACGGTGTTGTAAGCACAACAGAGCATGTTTGTAAATTGTTGCATTACGGCACGTATACGTAGTAGCATTGTTGCAGATAACGATGAAAGCGAGCTCGCGGTGTTGATCAACCTTGCAACTTGGGGGCCCTTTAGACGCGTAGGGTCGGATATTCTCCATTCCGCGGCTTTGAAACCGCCATTCCTCCTTCCAGCCGTGTTGCCTTCTCCTCTGTAGCGCCCGCAGGAAGGGCTAAGCTTGTCTGTGAAATACAAACAGTGCATCATTATTATTGAACGCAGATTCACGGCCGATCGCTCGTCGAAAGCTGTCGATGGAAACTTCGAACGCGACGCGAAAAGAAGAGCTTCATTGTTACCCTCACTGTTCCTCGTTCCAACCTTCTCGTGTTACCCTTTTCTCTTTTCATGTGCGTCCTCGTTTATCTGCTTTGAGTTTGTACCTTCTTTTACTGAAGATATATATATATATATAAGTAATACTGTAACAATATCTCGCAACTCCCTGCTGACCTAGGAAATACCTGTGAACGACACTTACCGGTCATTATTCTGCGCGTAACGAGTCGAACGCATTCTATGTGTGTACTGTCGCGGAAATGTTAAAGTTAAAAACTAGAGATAAAAAGAGAGAGAAAACAAGAAAAGAGAAATCTCTTTGTACAAAGTTGAACAATAAGAAAAGTGACAGAGGGAACCAGTTGCATCGTGGATTGATTAAAGCTTTTGGCTTCTATTGTGATTTTTACTTGCTGTAGCAAAAAATTTCAGAGAGAGAAAGAAAAAAAGTAACACAAAGGGAAAAAAAGGAGGGAAAAAGAGTTTTTTCCAAAATCTTGCTAATTACTTTCTAATTTACGTGAAGCTGTAATATTAATATTATACATTATATCGTATATATTATTATTAAAAAATACATATTAATACATACAAATTTAACATAAAAATAAAAAAATATTAAAAAATGAAAAATAAAATATTAAAATAAAATAAAAATTTGAAAGTAAAAAATATTTACAGCATAAAACTTCTTGCATAAAACTTTAGATTTTAAAAATAAATTATTTTATTTTAAAGTTAATAATTTAAGATAATTTCAACTTGTGTCTATTAGTGCGAAGTCATGTTTTGGAGATTTCCTAACACTGGGAAATTAAGGAAAACAACGGCGAAAGATAGGTACGTTACTTTCCCTGTTTTCGCGATACGCTCTTCTAAGTCGATATTTGTGATCATTGCTGGGGCTACCTAACTGTATCCCGATGAAATGTACCTTTCGATTCGTATAGACTCAACGAACTTTGCTACTTCCAAGTGAAGTATGCTTCTTTCCAGGGAAGTCTACATCCTCACGTACGTGTACACAAATACTAGAACAGCGTTCGCATCATTCTTTGGACTGATTAAACTTCTTTAAGTTTCTTCGTAATTTCCACTTTCGTCTATTTCCTCCACCTGAATACTCTGTCTTTTCGTTTCGCTACTGATTCTTGGTGCATTCTGTCGAAATTTGAATGAATCGTAATGAACAACGCAAATGACAAACAGTTAGTTCAAACACAAAAGTAAGATTTTCTTGTCTAAAAAGAGCTGAATAAGAATCGATTCGCGAGAGAACTCAACTTGATCGAGAGATGTACTTCTCATTCGTTATTTTGTCAAGAATCGATAATGCAGTTTATACATCATTTACTTCATTCTGAATTCTATCTCGGATCATTTACGTTCAAATCGAATATTAGAAGTCTAGTAAAAATAATTAAATTAAATACTTTTTAATTTGTAGCTATAGAAATTTTAACTAAGAAATTTTAAGCATAGAGCAAACAAAAAGAAATAATTGATCACAATTTAAAAATAAAATACAATTTTAGATAAGTAATTAGTAGATCAAGTTTTACTTAAATTTTTTATTTTTTAGCGATAATTTTTTCCTATTTTGACGGAAAAAGTATATTTTTATTCTATTTTTATGCAGAAAATAACGTAGAATTATTGATATAAGATTTCTCATACATCCACTGCTTCACTCTCCCTGCTTTATCTTTTATAAAAAGCAAGAAAAAAATAGAAAAAAATAATCGATGTCAATTGTCTCACACGCGATTTCGATAATGTGACTTTCGATTGATTACATGCACCTTTAACTTCCCGAAAGCTCAATATCGGAGAACGCTGCCGATTTCATTCGTACTTATGTCTGGCTAAGAACTACGAGATCACGAGACTGTTCAAGGAATAATTTTCCTACGATTATACCACGACTAGCCTTACGAATTAATTAGCTCGTGGGTCTTCTTTTGCGCTTCCTTATTTTATTATGAAATTCTCTTTACAATGGTACTCTTTACAACAGTAATACTTTTTTTCTCACCGCATTTTGCGATTCTCCGCATTGCGGCGCGAATAGGACAAAGGTCTCGCTTGGGAAAAATTGTAGACGCGGGTATGTTATCCGCAGGCAGGAAGATTTACTTAACTTCATCATTTTTAGTTTAATTAAACCTCATCGTGTATTAAGTCTATTTAAATTAAAGAATTTTATAAACTCTTCTTTAATTTTTTTATTAACTTCTTAGCTTTGATTTGTTGCGATTTCTATCAATGTCCGAAGTAATCATTGAATAACGAGAGTTGCAAATTTACAAAGTAATCAATATTAAAGTAATAATAACAAAATAAAGCTGCATAGAGCGTAATTTTATTTTATCGAGTTTTTTTGTTGCGTAAAACTCTACAACTGCATTCTTTATATTCAACAGTACATATGCAAAGTAGAAAAGAATACATCAGAGAAAATATTGCGTTTCGTGTATTGAAAGAGGGACAAAAGAAAAAAAAAAGATCTTCTGTCTCTTCGCAAACAGGCTGCAAATGTGTGTCGCTTTCTCTCGTTCGTTGGTCAAGCGTTGATTGGTTCTCTTTACTGGCAAGTCGCTACCTATGTCCTCGTTAAACTGGACCGATCTTCGCGTTAACCATCACGCTTGCGTGTACTTCGCTAATGACGGAACTGCATGAGCGCTAATTGGACACGCTCGAGTTACTTTGTGCCGCGATTGGTGCCTTGATTGTCGAGGTTAATTTATATCAAAAAAAGTAGGACGATATATAATGAAGATATGTTTGTTCTTTAATCAATGAATTTTTATTTAATACAAGTATGACGTTGCAAGATGCATCAATTTATGTAAAGGATTTAATTTAAATCAATTTTATAAAAAGATCTAAACTTCTTTTAATCATGACTTGTTTTAAATTATCAGTAGAAAATTTTCAAAATATTTGTTATTAAATCAAATTTTTGAAATACTTAAAAATATATATTTAAACATTTTTATCTTGTACATTTATGTTTTATTTTATGATAATATATTTTGAATAGAAGAATTTCGTACAGAACAAGGTTAATGTAAATTTTTTCGCTTTTCTCTGACATAACTCTCGCGTGGAACTCACGATGGCACGACGTAAAATTTGAGTAAAAAGTTTGTAGAAAACGAAGTTTAAATTGCAGGAAAAATTACGAGTTACTAAAAGTTGTTTGACATCAAGAAAGAATTTGTCCATTTGCTGAGGTTGAAACAATTTATTTATGAGAAATTTTTGTCGAAAGTGTGGAACGCGCGAATTGTCAGATAATACAACAATGCATAATCCACTGTGTAAAGACGCACTTTAACAATATCACATACTTGCAATATTGAGGTACCATCTTTGAAATTTCAATCAGAGCAATTTTTTCCTACAGTTCTGTCGCATAACGAATCCAATACGCGATTGCACAGTTAAAAGTGCACGAAATGCGCCGACTCCTTGAAAAACGCGACGTATTACGTCCGAAGAATTAAGGAAATTCTCGTTGGAAGTGCAAGCACCTCTGCGAGGCGACGCTGCGAATGAATTTTCGAAGGCGATCTTGGCGTATCTGATCTACGTGCAACTGCTCGCCGATCGCGAGTTCCTTTATCGGGTCCTCGCGTCTCGGGAAAGAAAATGATAAAAATATCTACGTGCTTAGAAAACTTCACCGACGGGGGTAGTCCGAAGCTGATAGCGAAGCACCATCGGAATGCTTTACACACCTTAATTGCATTACCCGACGTAAGGTAATGGTATTACCGCACGCCCCTTTGAACTCGAAATTCAATTATTTTATAGCTCGACACGCCCAGTTACTGGCACTTAAGGGAAACGTACGGAGTGCTAAGTGTCCAACTTCTTTAGGCTGCGTGATATATCTATAACTTCTTATTAGCGTTCGCGAAATTCGTGATTGAAGTCAACTCGTAACTCTCAACTCCATTGAATGTCCACGATGTCGAACGTTACGGTATCCATTCCAACTCTCGAATTTGTTGTGACAATTTTCGTGACAAGGACAAGAGAGAGTTTTTACGGGGCGGCCTTGGCGCAAAGAGGTGAAATTAAAAAAACAGCATTTGGAATTTGAATCGGAATTTCTATTACCTAGAAATACCTAAATGCACCTAAGGATATAGGATCAAAGTATTTAAATAAGCAGCCAAGTTCTCCGATTTATTACGTCCATATTGAAATTCCACTGCTCTTATTTCGACGTTCTCTGTTGATCGCATTCCTGCCCTAGGCAGATACAATGTTATCCGCGTGGTTAGGAGTGTAAAAAGTATTGTTTACGCATAAATTGTTTGCACAAAGCCTAGGAAGAAAAATTAACTACATAAATGACACAGATAAATTTTACAAATGATGATTAATGCGCGTGAAGTCAAAATGGTTCGACTGCTAGAATTTTTCGCCTAAAAGTGCGCGGAAGAAAATCTTTCGCCTTCGTAACACTCCGCGACGGTTATCGTTTAATTAAGTTTTTCAGATAGTAATTAAGATAAATTTCATTGGTAATTGGGTCACTCCTTTGCAGCGAATTGCACGACGCTAGATCCAGTAACGCGCGTAAACATTTTACGATCCGAAGATTCTTGGTAACGACAATAATTAATGATTCTATGAGTTATTGGAAATACTGGAAAAATGCTCTGAAATAATTAAGTAAAGTAAAATAATATAATCAAACTGTCGTTTTTTTCAATTTATTTTCAGAAAAATGGTACAAACGGCATTAAAAGTTTGTTTTCATTTTCTCATCACTTTAGTAATCCTAGAATTACAATAAAATTTCAAAATTATATAAGTAGCACGTAACGCATAATAATTAATAGCAATGCTTTTTGATATAAAATTTGAGTTTTGAAAACAAGCATTAAGCAATTATTTATGTACTTACGTATGTAAGTAGGAAGGAAGGAAGGAAAATTCTGAACTACTCTGTAGTTGTGTCGGCATGTCATTTCTCTCGTTGAAAATTAGCTTCTCCCAGTTTCAAGTCGTTCTCGCGAAAATTTATACAAATATTCGTCGTGCCGCTTGAGAAGCCGAGCGGTAGATGCTGCGATTATAACTTAAGGAACTTAACAAGATTTAATAGTGTGCCTCGCAGCCGGATAAAGGAGAGAGACTATTTTCTCCGCCGACCATTGCTCCATATACATGTATATGAGGTTTAATAGATATTCTTCAGACAATCCTTTATCTTTTGCAGACTCTGAAACCAACATAACTGGACAAACTGACGTGCAAACTTAGCTGATGTCTACGCGTCTAACTTTTCTCTTTCATCGTCGCTGCCGTGGACTTTGCTAAGCTTAACAGTCGGAAAGAACAATACCCAGCATAGCGACGTAAATTTGCGACACAATAAATACCGCTTCTGGACGGCAAATCGCCAAGTTTCGCAATACAGTAATTGAGAAGTATTTTAGAGTCATTAAGAGAAAATAAGAACAAAAAAAAATTAAGAAGAAGATTTACTGTTTTCAATAAGCATTGAAATGGTTTTTTAGTGGGGAGATTTTTAAATAAGAATTACAAAATTTTATGTACTATACACTTTTCAAAACATAAACCTGTACAAATAAAAAAGGCTGTAATTACATTTAATTTGTAAACTAATACAAACTTTCAAAGATAATGCAAGACATTTAAAACTCAAAAATTTTTATAAAAAATTACTTAAGAAATATTTAATATAAACTTATTTTGCTTTTTTATATATAATAAAGTTGATCAATAAAAAGTTTTATCTCCGCATTTCGCATTGTTTCTATAATTATTTTGTGTGTTGTATACCGTATGCCATTTTGGAATGAATACTTGTTACATACAATTAATATAATAAATTGCTTCAGCATTTTGCTTTGACAATATTTACTATTATAGTTCTCTTCAAATATGCTTTTGAGAACGATGCGCCACCGCGTCTAGTCAGGCTTGAGCAATGATTGCGCAAGTCCAGTGTTTCCAAAGTTCTGAACATTCGTCCAGGATCCCACGAAGCCGAAACTGAAGTTTCACGTTTCACGTCAGAGAAGAGCTGAAGGCATCCAGGAAGAATGGACTAGCTCAAGTTCCTGGACAGAGTGAGTTTCTGGGGAAAAGCCGAGAAGGGTTTGCTTCGAAGGATGGAAGGACATCCGGAATGGCAGCGGTATCTACTACAAAATCATTACATTTACCTTCGTAGTAAATATATCCTACAAAACTTTCAGCGAAGTTTCGGTCGCGCCGAAGTGCTACTCATTAGATTTTTATTATAGCGAAAGTTATTATAACACTCTTTGCTGTCATCATGTTTTGTTGATACATTCACGTTAGATTAAGTTTCGTCAAATAATATTCCAAAACAAAATATAAGTATTTGCTCGTGTATATGCAAAGCATGTATATTCAAAAAGAAAAACTGAAGTGAGAAAATGACACGGACTTGATGTGATAATTATCAGACATAACGAGATTGCGCGTAGCTATTAATGAAATTTCGTTATAAAACAATTCATGTAATTGACACCTGCCAGACAAATGCAAAAGAAGAGAGAAATAGGAGGTATGAATATAGGGCTTTTATTTTGCTATGGCGGATCAAGTATTAGAGGATTAAATTCGCACCGCTCGTTTTACAAATGTTCAGTTAAAAACGTAACATCGAGACGTGCAGGGATTTCTATAATATTTCAGATCTAATACAATTATTTCTGCGAGTATTATTGCCATTTCTTCCTCTGAGTTCCTTTTACGAGCTACTATTGTCTTTCCTAAGTCTTTTACGCGTCCCGTTTGCGGAATTATTACGTGTGTCACGCGACATCTTAAAGAATCTGTATTACATAAAGTATGTCTATGGACGCGGAGACCGTATATCGTCGACTGGTGTTTGCAAGACATCTCAAGACGTGATCTGAAGAGCAAGTTTTGCATTCGTCATTTCGAAGTAAATGCTGCAGAATATACTGGCGCGGTAGTCTCGTAAATATGCTTCTATCCACGTACATTCATTTCGTTTCCCTTTTTCGCTGTGTTTCGCTATTTTATTGCTACCTTATAATGTCAAGTTAGTTGCAACTGTTGAAGTAATGCTTTGTAACAAGAGAAACTTGATTCTAACAAGGAATCAAATTTTAAGTTTGTGTCTCTTTTTATCGTATAGTTCAAAGTACTTTTAAATTAATTAATTGATTAAGACATAATAGAAGAGGGAATGACGACAAGTGCATTATATTATTAATGAATACCAACTACAAAGTGAAGGATACTTTGATGATCAAAAAGTTATCATGCTTTAGCTTTTTTAGACGCAAGCAAATTATGCGGTAATCTAAGAGTTGATTATAAAAGCTTTACAATTGGAACGATATAAAGTGCAGTCCGAAAATCAATCCCGTACCTTTAACAGGTACCTGCTGTATAATTTTAGAGATTTGAAAGTAGATTGGAGAAGGCAATAATTTATTTTTCAGATAGAAGAGCAATACGTTCCTTCAGCATCGTGGCAGTGCTGAAATTTTATAGTGGCGTAAGTGCGAACGCGTTTCCGACATGCTTGGTTATCTGACAGCACGTCAAAACCGACAGGCATGATTGCTTTAGAAGGGCCGGTGGGCTCTTATGAAAAATTGGTATTGTAATTGAATTGCCACGATCCGTGGCTGTTGGTTGGACGCACGCGAAGAATGTCTACGATTTATGAGATTTCGCAGGATACCCTTCGGGCTAAAGGCGTGCTCAGGGTTTGAAACGCTATTCCACACTGCATGGAATTTTTGCAATAAAATGAGCCGGGACTGATAGTGATAGTAACAGGTATTGGAACTTTTGTACAGTTTGACAGATAATTTGAGCATTACTGCGAATCACGATAGCGTAATAATGCGAATTTTTTTCGCCCGGGAAATATGTAACCGCTCGGAATTACGTGGGAAGTCGAAACGCTCATAAAAAGTGTCTATTTTGTAGACAACTTGCGAAATTTACTGATTCATGTCCTCTGTTAACGTTAAATGTGGTTGTAATTTTGCAGCTAGAAAAAAACCACACAATGAAAAGCTTTAAATAATGAGATTGCCAGTACTAATTTACGCGTAATGAAAATTATTTATGCAATTTTTTCATCAACTACACATACACTTATACATACATGTATGCATAGAAAAATTATAGAAATTTGTCAGTAGCTTTTGTATAAAATATATATTACTTTCAAATGTAAAATTATAGCTTTACTTGGTACATTTATTATTTGGATAGTATCTAATAAAAAATGTTAACATAAAATAATTACACAATATTCAAATAAAGCTACAATAAGTCATAAATTTTTGTCAAATTCTATAATGTTATAAGCAAGTTATTATAAACTTCACGAATACTAATGAAATCTTTGTAAAAAGGATAGAATGATGTTTTCATCTCGTATTCAAACGTGTTTTCATCTAAATTCGACATTTGAACTTTTTAAAAATTCATCTTCATTAGCGAATAGGATTAGCTCTACAGGTGTTAATTAACTTCTATTATGTGAATTTGTAATAACAAATAAACTTAAAATAATATCAAATAAAAACAAGATATTGCAAATATAAGATATTTTTAAAACAAAGAAGTAAAGTCGAAACCAGGTTGAATTTGAGAGCATGTATCTTAGATTTATTTAAAAATTATTTAGCGTATTTTGCTAATTATTGTTACGTTTTTTTAATTTAAAAGTTACGGAAATAATGTCTGAAATTTATAATTAAGAGTAGAGTTTACATTTTTCTTGATCCTATGTGGAGCAAACTGACTCAATAAAGGCTTGCCAAAGTATTTTTAAGGAAAGGACATCAAGGATTTTCGAAAAATTTCCTGCTCCTCGTTAAAGTAAGTTGCGTCGAAGTCAGAAGACGGAAATCCAAATGCTCATCGTAAAAGGAGCAGGAAGCTGTGTCATCATTTCAATCCTGATTGCCGCTTAGCTCCGGGCTATGGTCAAGCGTTCGTACCGTTCTAATTAGCGACTGCAGTCAAGGGGGCAAGGACGAGTTGGCAGCTGCCCCCGTGGGAATTGTTGCTGCATCTCTACGTTACTAACCTTGTGAAACTCCTCCGTATATGACAGATAAATCTGCCTGTAAAATCTGTCCGAGTCTTTACTTATATCAGAATGCAAACTCTGATCGGGCGCTTGGTTTACGAATCATGTATCGAAAAAATCTTGAAAAAGAGTGATTCAATTTTTAATCTTTAATGGGTCGCCTACAATGAGAATAATATTGTGTAGTAACAGTAAGCTGTTAGAAATTGATTATTAATTGATTTATAATAGATTATTTAATTATTTTCTTGACATTTGATTGTAATTTCTTACGACTTATGATTTAATACACCATATTATTCTTATTGTAGACGGCACTTAAATGAGATTTCACACTCTTCAGAGTGACAATTCATTCTAAAAGTTTTAAAGAGTAAGCAAACGAAAGGCGAATAATAGCAATGATATTTGAAAAGCATGAAAAACATAGCGAATTAATTAAAACAAATAGACGAAATAATTAATAAGCATTTAAATAAGTTATTTGAATTAATTTTATAACGAAATTTTCCTTTGAATAATGGTAATTTTGAAGGATCTTTTCAAGACCATTCGAGAACAATTACTTCATCTTGTATCTTTGCTCTTCATAGACCTTGGCATTCTAGTTACCTTGATTAGCAGCTTCACCAATGGGAGTTGTCATCATGCAGCCATTCACAAACCATCCATGATTCTCACGATATATAATCGATTTAGCTGTCTGACTGTTTGAAATTTATTTGACAATTTCTAAATAGTTTCTAAAGAACAATAATGTTAACAATAATAATATTTGTTTGAAATATATATGAATGCTTATGAATGTAAAAAAAAAAGAACAAAGGAACGCGCAATAGAAAAAAAGAAAAATATGGAATATAATGTAATAAATAATCACAGGAATATAGAAGTTAAATGAGAAGTTGAATATTGCCGTATATTGCAGGAAAAAAATGTGATACTTTTCTTTTTTGAAATATAAAATAGAAATATGATGAATTCATTCAGATTTTTATATTAAATTTATAATATCGCTATTTATAACGTATATTTGTATACCTTAAAGGATCATAAATTATTTATTTATTATACAAAATATTACACGCATGATCAATTTATTTAATTAATAGGTATTAATTATTATACATAACAGTAATTATTATGCAAGGAGTTCCAAAATTCATAGCTCAAAATATTGTAACAAACAAATTTTCAAAAAGTTAAATAAAAAAAGTGATTTGTAAATTTTTATATTAAGTAATAATTTCTGAGAGTTTAAATATAACCACAATTACAAACTATGTCTAGATAGTCATTTATAAATATTAGTAAACGTTCTGAAGTGTTGATCAGTGCTCACTAATACTACCGTACGCATAATTCATGGATATAAACCATGCGGCGATCTAAATATAATTTATAATCGACCATATTTGATTATTCCTTATTATCTAAAAAATTATTGCCTAAAGTAAAAATTTATAAATAACTTTTTTACTTAATTTTTTGAGAACTATTTTGCTATAGTATTTTGAGGATTCAGGTAACTTTTGGGACACCCTATATAATAGTATATAAACAATGAAATATTAATAATGAAAATGAATTAATAAATATTAAATGGTTTTATTACATATTTATTCTTAATATAAGAATAAAGAAAAGTTATTCAGTTTGTTACACAATTTGGATTAAGTTTTCAGATTTAATAGGAAAAATGGTTACATCAGTCGTATGATGTAATCTCACTTATCATTTTAAGCTATTCAATGGTTCCATTGCAGTAATTGAAATTTTAATTGTTGTAAATGAATGAGATATAAAATATTATGTGAGCTATATTTAAATTCCGTGAATGTATTTTTAAATTTTCAATATAATTACTTTGTGGTTTATTTTGAACAGCATAAAAAAAATAGATAATATCTAGATATTATTGGATTCGTACGCCATAAACTTTTTAAATTTAATTAAATTTGCCTTATAGAATTATACGGAGTAAGTTGTTATTATCAAAAAGTAAAATAATTACTCAAAGCAAAATGATAGAAACCATAAGGCTACGAGTTATGTAACGTGCAACGTATAACAAAAAAATATAATTAAATATAAAATAAATGCTTATTCATTTAATGTCATAAAACATATAATAGTATATATTATAGCAATACATTTTTCATTATGACTTGTGCTCTGAAGGAATCTCATTGGGAATCTCGTTGTCGTCATTCTAATTAGTGGAGATACGAGTGTGGTTGCAGCTGGGGTCTCCTGTTAGTTTGCTGAATATATAGATGCACCTGCAACAGGGGGAGGGGTTACCCATTTGATGCTTTCCTGTTTTGCCTGCTATGTACTACGAGTGGAGCTCTCTTGATGGATTTGTCAACGTCCGTCAATTTACTTTAAAGTCGAATCGATGACGCTTATTTGCATATTGCACGTTGAAATTTTTTAAATGGAAAGCTAAACAATTTGCATATGTCCATCAAGCACTTTTTGTATTTTAACTTCCCTTTTTTTTTATTTAAGTGAAAAAGCTTATATAAACAAGGAAAAGTATATGCATTAGTTTCTTCTTTGATGTTTTGTTTTAAAAAGGAAATGGAGAAATATTATTTATATTTAATATTCAATAATTACGTTTATTAAATAACATGCATTAACATTTTTTTTAATTACGAAATAATATTAATATTTGATAAATACCGCTTTGCCGGAAGATATTCTTGGTTAAGCGTGCAATCGTCCTTTATGATTACATAACTACACGTCGGCTACCACTGAGATACGAGCGGTTGAATCCGTTTTCAATGAACTATTCAATAGACCAGTTTCGGATTGTAATTAGGAGCTGCATCTCCACGAGTAGTGTACGAAACATACACATCCGTATGCGCCGGCAACTCCAAAACGCTCCTAATTCTCTCTCCCGTGAAGGCAGCATGTAAATATGAGGACAATAGAAAGCAGTGAATCTGGATTTCGGTGAAGCACGACCTGCAATGACAGTACACAAGGGATAACAAATCGCGCGTTGCCATATACGCAACTTTGTATTACGTATACTTCTCCATTCTGTTCTCTCTGCGCATTCTAATCTACGTTGTTCGTTTCTAATTACAAAGTCTCGGTATCGTAGACATATCTTCATATAAGAGTAAACTCTGAATTTTTACCCGTGATTACTTCTAGTAACTATGTGTGTTAGAGGTAACAATTTTATAAAAACATTTCATCGTCAGTATTACTAATTTATACGTAATATTAATTTATATCTATTAGTAACAATGAATATGTTGTAACAAAATAAGATAATGATCAGTGTTGGAACTTTGAATAATAATAAATTCGGTTGGGCGCATTAGTGGACATTAAAGTCGTTGTATACTAATTTAATTTGAGTATAAAGTTAGTGAAATTCAAATATTTCGAATTATAAAATATATATCTTATCTAAGCACAATAAAGTGTATCGAGGATTTCATAATTTAATTTCTATTATATTTATACTAAACACATATCTTTATATCAATTTATTTACGATGCCAATAATCTGCAGTGTGCAGATGTCCGTACTGAGTGTTTTTAATTAAATTTGCTATAAGTAACAAATAATAAATTTTAAGTATGTTAAAGGTTTTTGAACAAGGTATGATGAAAGTTGCTAATAAAAACATTTGTATTTCTGTACACACACGCGCACACATATACATATAAACGCAATATCCGTGATACAAAAGCGCAAATACATGCGATAATCAAACTTTTAAGTCAAATACAATAGATGTAGTAAGATTTAAACTACAGAAAATCGATCAATCATAATTGATTATTTTCTTCACATTTGATGTGATTGGCCAATATCTTACGGTTCAAAGCTTACTATACTAAGCTGCTATTGCATTTTGGGACTAAGGGAATATCGGCGACCGCGTTTCGTACGTCATACGCCTTGTAACACGATGTAACTCGGTGACCGCAATCACAGGCGTACTAACATAATCTGGCGCAGCCGATATAATTAAAGCACGTCGGGCGATCGGTGGACAAACCGCGACGCGGTGACAACTCGTCATAGGGAGGCGTTGCCAGAGTGAATTCGTGGCGGCGCGAGTCGTCGACGTGGATCGTTGATTAACCGTTGGCACCAGGCCGCAGCGTGCACCACGAATACAGTCGGCGCAGTTGCAAGCCGAGTCGACAAGCCGAGTCGTTCAACAGAAAGCCAGTGCCATAGCGCTGCGTAACTTGGCTTACTCCCGGGGGGAGATTGTTAATCAACGCAAATATTTAGCGCGACCAAACGTAGCACGTTGAGCGAGCGTGCGAGCAGGGCGTACGATCTCGTCACCGGTTGCGAACCGATCGTGCGGGAGGGTGGTTGGTAGCAGCAGGCGTAGAAAGGACCGATCCGTGGTGCCCGGATCGGTCCGGACTGACAGTGTCGGTGTGTGGGGATACGCGGAAGCGCACGGTGAGAATGGTGAATGCGGCTGTTTAGATATTATTTAGCAGTAAATCGCAACGGGGGTTGGCAGGGGTGTAACGCTGACACGGCAACACGTTAAAGGCGGAACCCAGACTCACGATACCAGATGCCGTCCACCCTTTTGCTCCCGCCTATCCACTATTTTCTATCCTTCTCGGCCGAATCGAGCCGTCTCTTTCCAAGTATTGTCTCGAGTTTATCTAGTGTAAGCCGGCTGTTGGAAACTACTGCTGGAAATTGTCCGAAAGACGGCCCGATGACGTACGCTTAGTTAGGTTTAACGATCACCAAAAGTTCTACGTGTACGCAATGGACAATTGAAGTCTGTGACATAATAAGAGAGTGTGCAACGAATGATTATAGACTATCTGATATCTACGTTTATAAAGAGTTTTATGATTATTTGAGTGTAATCTGAATAACAATAAATCATAATTCTTCTGTGATCTGTTCAATAAGTATTTAAAAAGCGTTGCCTTTCTGTTATTCCTCATTTAAGACATATAGGGCTTTATGCTTCTATTTTTTTAAACATATTACACTATAAATGATAAATTATGAAACAAAATTTTGAAAAAACTCATTACGTAATAAAGATTGTAATAATCTCATACGTGTGTTGTATATTCTTGCCAAATTAATGTGATGGGAGATAAAAGGGATTGTTCAGTAAGCTATAAAAATTAGGAAGACTTTCTTTTTTAAATTTTTCAACGGATACAAATTATGCAACGTAATTACGTTATTGTTAAATTACTGCTAGAATTTCAGAGTGGTAATTTAATCTTATTGCGCGTTACAACAAAGGATTCGGCGGTTATAGTGATTTAACACAGTAATGGTGCTAACTGTACCGCAAGGGTGTCAGTAATAGGTAATTAATGATCTACTCCGGCTCGATGCCACGAATTCAATGAAACTGTGGATATGACGCGGCATTGCCATGCCGCGGTTATCTGCTCACCTCATGCGCTTTAATTACATCGAATTGCAGATTACGCTGCTGATTCCATAATGCATCGATATGACATCACAAGAGATTGGATTGAAAGTTTCAACACTGAAAGATCACATCTCAAAGATTAAATCCAATGAATTCTATAATATTCAATTACTTTTGATTTTTCATCTATCTATTTTTTTGTAAATAAGAGAAGATGACAATCTGTTTGATGTGATTTTGAAAGCACTAGAATAAAAACTTGTTCAAATATATAAATATACAAATTAAATATAAATTAAATATAAATATATAATTAAAAAGACATATTTTATAAAGAAACGAAAAATATCTTCTAAAATTATTAAAATAATTTTTTATTTAAAAAAATTTGTAATATTTTAGAAAAAAATCTTTACATTTTTTTTTTATTTTTTAGAAATTCAGTAAAAAGAATTATCATATTAACATTAAACCTCAAATATTTTAAAATACTTTACATTTCAAAAAAAATTTTAATTTATGTTTTAAATTTATTATTAAAATATTTTTCGTATATGTGTCATATAAACTTTATATATGTACAGCAGAAAAAATTTTAGAAGTTTTACTTCAATTTACAACAAAAAAAGTTTCTGCAAAGTATACTGGGGACCGCAAAAAACAAGATTTTTATTCTCTTTGATTGTATCACTAATTGTAATTTTCTTCATAAAAAAGAATATTAAAAAAAAATTATATTTTATTTTATATTATATTGATTTTTATAAAAAAAAAAACAAGAATGTTTTTTATTGAATGCTTGTATAGATTTAATAAATTAGGTGAAGTTAGAAAATCAATGTAATACTATGTATATTATTATAAATGTAATGTGTCTATATAAAAATTGCCGTTCTATATATATATATATGTATGAATACGTTTATCAAAAAAATTAATTTTTTTATTGATAATTGTTTTAAATTTATTTGAGTTTTTTGATATTAATATATACATGAGAGATATCTGTTTTGATGATATTATGTGATAATACAGTGTTAATGCCGAATATATTTGTAGTGGCAGGATACGTCAATAGGTAATCATCGATCTAGTCCGATTTGCTACTCATGAACTTGATTATTACGGCATATTGCAATATTGGTACATTATCTGTTCACGATATTTACTAATCTCTGTAATTACATACGTCAATTATTTCTTGCTATGTTATGATAACTCATTATAAAGAATTGGTTGATATTATCTCCTCGTTCAATATTCTTTCATTGAGAGATGGCGAGTGTTGTGCGGATAGCTTCCTGCGCTTCTACTTTTTTCTTCCATTCCAATATAATAAAGTGCACATCGTATGCTATTACCGTTGGAAGTGCCATGTAAAGTGCTGTACAATCATAATTAACGTGTTTTCGCGAACAAGCATTGTATGAGTGCCAAGAAGAAATAGAGGAATAAAGGAGAAAAGAGACTAAGTAGACACCGGATTTTAATAATGAAATATAACTATTTATTTTCGATGGATTCGTTTTCTATTCATTATTTGTTATATGAATCTATTTTTAAAATTTTGTTCATACAAGTTTTTATATTTATAAAAGAATTCTGAACATAATAAAAATAAATGTTAAATGTCTATTTAATAGAAAATCTGGAAATTATAAATTCATTAATTAACATTAGTAAATATAAATATTACTTCTGTAAAAAACGATTTTTGCTACTATAAGCTCAGCTTGAAATTTGAGTATTAGTTAAAGCTTCGGAAAGGCGATTATAATATTAGCGAAAAAATGGTTTAGATTTATATTTCAATATTCTTTCCCTCTCTTACTTCAGCATCTCTTTCTTTTATTTTCTATTTTTCTGATGCTTATCGGGAGATTTTTTTACGTCGTGGGCGTCGTAATGCATCGTAAAACAAACGCGGCCGACAGCAGAAGCGGATTTGTCATTGCGAGTGATGCTGTGATGCATCATACCAAAGTGGATGGTAAACGGATTGTGCAACCTCTATGGTGTCAAAGCGTTTTTCTTGGAAATTGTTGCGGGAATTTGCTCTATCGCGAACATCTTTCCAGCATTCGCCATTTTCGTGATGCGCAAAGCGAAAAATATCTTGGAGACAATTAGCAATTTATCTTAATGGATTTCTCATCTTTGATGAAGTTATCCTTAGAGATCGGTAGTTAAATATTATTAACTAAAGTGTGCCATGTCAAAACGCTGTAAGCGCTAAAATTGCATAAATGCATTTTGTTATGAAATTAATTATAAATACTGTTCTCTCTTATACTGCTGTGTTCTTGATACTTACAATGCGTTCACAGAAAAAACAGCTTTGCAGTTGTTATAAAAAATAAAACGAAAACGCACAATCAAAGTTTGAATTATATAGCTCTGTAACGTTAGCACATAACATAACATATAATTGTAACAATGTCGTATCTTGAATTAGAGTGTTTCCGTATCTTTTGACTAGATGGGCGTCTGAGTTCGATAGTATAGAGTTTCGTCGTTAGTCCGGTAATATCGTTAACCTATCAGAGAGCAGTTGTGCCTGTGTCCCTCTAATGCGTAACTACGATATTCCCCGATGACCCCAGCCATTTACCATCAGGCCACCCCTTACCGTCACTTTGCGAACCCTCATTCTCCCGCGGGATATGGATAGATAATCACGCCATCATTCCTAATGCACCGGCGTGATGCTTTGAAATCTAGATATTCTGCTAGACATTTAATTTTACACAAAACTGTGTATACTAGAGATTCTTTCGAAGTGATCAAGATTAAAAATCATTATATTTTTATTAATCATGAACAAATTGTTTAACAATACATTTAATTTTAAGAAATCTTATTACACAATAACAATTTTAATATTCATAAAAAATTTAATAGAAGAAGTATCAATAAAATATTTTTTCTGAAAACCATCTATGATGTGTAAAATAATATGTAATAATAATGTTTTTGTTATAATTTCTTGATTTTACATTTTCGATACAAATTAAAAATTTAGATCCCTACTTGCAGAGAAAAGAGAAGATATGTGGCTACATGATATGGTTCAGGGAATGGACGTACGCATTATTTGTAACTTTTGATCGTTACTTTGTTATAAAATTGTTTTGGTAATGACAGTGCTAATTTTTTATAGCAGTAATAACAGTAATACCAGAGTTGAAAAAGTCACTCGTTACTGACAAAAGTAACTTTAGTTATTTATAACAAGTTACTTTTACTTGTGTTACTGGTAACGAATAAATACGTAGATGCGTTACAAGTAACGAATTACTTTTTCTTTTTTTAATAAATAACGCATAATAATGGTAAATTGGGTACTTTTCAAAATAACATTCTCAATCTCAGAGCAATCTTAGTGTTTAATTAGTTATCGTTACAGTCATAAAAAATCGCAACGTTATTATCAAATCATTATTGCAAAAAGTAACGGAATTACCATATATCCATTCACTGAATATGTTCATACATGTTTATGTATCCGTGAACTCTATCCGTCTACGACTCACGATGATGTATACGCAATGATCGAGAATAATGCAGATTTTTAAGGCTGTGAAGAAAGGAATGGAAAACATATCGAAGTAGCACGCAGTCAAAGGGGTGATGATAAATATAGGAGATCCATGTATAAAGCGTATCGGTATACCGCGGAAGAAGAAAGGAGCGGAAATAGGAACGGGAGGATGAACAATCTTTTCCATCTTTGACAAAAGATTATTTGCCATGCCAAACAAACGTATTGTTGACGCAATCCGTCGTCGAAATTCTTATTGACTGCATTTCACAGGTTAGCATCTACAGACGACGGTGAAATATTTGACGAGGAGAAGGAAGAGGAGACTGCTCAGAACTTCAAATATGCTTGGTGGCATAAAACGGGCCCACTTATGATCTTGAATGCCATGGAGGTAGTGAGGGAGTTGTTGGTACAATGCTGTTGAACTTGGACTGCTCCAAAGAATTTATCGGTGCGGTAGTGTCGCAGAATGATTTATAAGTAGAGCGGAGTTAAATTTATTTTATGGCCTAGGATTAAATCTCCTGAAAACACAGTACAGAGCACATAAAAGTATTACGTTATAGTAGGTAATAAATAAAAAAGAAGAAGACACAGAGCGTGATGCGGCATAAGTTAAAAAATTTATGGTCTCTACATCCGACAGATAATCAGTGATTCTTTCTCAATAAGTGACAGAAGTATTATTCGTGTAATACCGTGTGATGCGGTATTACAAATCAACAATCGCGACGTGTTTGTTTCCGTAATTTGTATGTCGTGGGAGTATGAATTACGTAATCGTGATTATACAAATCAAATGAAGTTTCCGTTTGGACCTGACACGACGACAAGATGATACGCAGCTATTGCTTTTCCGCTCACAGTATATCTATCTGACCACCATTTCCGAAACACTTCACTTACATCCCTGCTTTATTCTCGATCGTCACATACGTACGTGTCCCATATACGGAAGTCACGTATAAGTCCATAGCTATGATGTATGTTCCCGATACTATGCCCTCACAGATCGTCCAATTCAATGTATTCTCGTGTCACGTAGATACGGGCATAGCTGTACTCATAAATAGATATACATGGTGCTCCGAAAATGATGCCGGTTTACAGAGCATGTTATAGGTCCTTGTTATTTAAGGATTTTGTGGTTGCTCAGTCCTTATCATAAATTTTAGTGTGCGTTCAGTAACAAGAACAGATTAATTAATTATTGTGTTTAATAAACTAATTACTGCGATATCGATTACATATAGATGAGGTAAAGTTCTATGTGCATCAGATAGAGTATCAAATGGAGTTTGTGGTAATAGGTTTGCGTTCTATTATATGTGACATATTAAACTAGCTTTGCTATCAAAATATATTTTCTTGCACAATTGATGTAACCGTCATGCCGTATAATATTGTCATTTTCAGGGATTGCATTTGAGTATTAATTGATGAGAGGATTTATGCAAGAATAATATTTCGACATAGACAAATGTACGGTTATTAATCTATGTATAACTAAATTAAAAACTTTTTATATAAAGGTAGTGAGGATTTTTACTATTTTTACAGATATAAATGAGGATTATAACTATCTCAGATAACTGTGTCGCTTTTTTCCTTACGATACTCGAGAAAATGTGACTCTCGATGGGAAAATAAAGTTATGCAAGTGTATTTTTGTAAGATCTTGTTAATCATGTCCAGCTGAAATACAGTTTCGCTTCTTAAAAGGATCTCGTTACGCCTTGTGCAAAAGCCGAGACATCTTCGGCCAAAGAAATTTTAATTAAAGCTTTTCCTGCGGACTCGGATTCTAATTACGAAAAGGACACTCGAGATCCTATCCGGTGTTTCAACGTACGCAGCCCGAAAGGAACGCAATCTCGCGCGTCCGCGGTGTCCCTTGTTATTTTTCAAAGCGTCCTCATCGCGGTTTTTAATTCCGATTAAGTGGTGCATTGAGAACACGATGCATTTTACGTCGATCGAAGTTCGCCACAAAAGAAGGCAATCGATAAGTTCGCCAAAGACAGTGACGTCTTAGTGAAAGAAAGCGATGACTTTGCCGACGACATGCGAAAACATTCAATTCGACGTGACAGAAGAATATATCAAAGATGTGTGGTATGTACATATATACGCACGATATATCTTTGTGCACATAGGCATCATCATCTACGTGACTTCCTGAAGGATGGGTAAAGTAGGTACTAGGTACATGGCGATCGGGAGTAAAGCAGACCGTCGGGTGAAACGTGCCGGAAATGATGGTCAAGCGGACTTACAGCATGAGCGGAGTGACAGGCGCGGAAGGAACTTGTCTGGAGAAGTTACGGGATACCATTGCTTTATTAGCAAGTGAATGGAACTTTAAAGAGGTACCTGCCGGAATGAACAAGAATTGCTTAAATGATACTTTATTAGAAGCTATTTGCCCGTTGTTGTATACGTAAGTATATGTCAGCGATAGACTTATTTTGTATAAAAATGACGCGTGCATGTATATGTGTATAAATTTTTTACGGATTAGCATCGCAGACATGAAATGGGTTTAAAAGTCTTCTTTTTAATGGAAGGATACTCAATGCAATCTTGCTGTATATTATGGCACAGAAAACAGATGTAGAAACATAAAAACAGAAATTAAAGGGAGGTAAATAAAAAAATATAAACGTGAAATGTTGGATAGCACCATATTTCTTCAATACCATCAAGTCGTAATTTCCTTTTTATTATTGTGTAATGCTTGCCTGAAGCATCCGCGCTACGAGATATATGTTGCAATTTCTTTCGAGAAATATTTTGTTTCAAGATATATCACTTATCATTATTGATAGTGAAAAATGATATATGTATTTTAAATTGATTTATTATCACTATATATTGTATAAATATACGAGCATATAACAATATTTATAGACAACATTATCATTCATTAGCAGAAATATTATATTTAGTAATGACATCATGTTACAAGTAATTTCCTTAAATTATCTACCTTTATAATGGAGTCAACTTTAATTTTATTCCTGCAGATAATGCACCAATTTCGGGTTGAAACGATTGCTGGTACTATCGTCATAAATTTAACGAAATTATTCTTTATCATTGTTCTTCACTATCGTATCTTCTACTATCGTCGTAAATTTAACGAAATTATTCTTTATCATTATTCTTCAAATTCTTTATCATTTTAACTGCCACAATTCTTAAGGCTGTTACTTTATACCACTTAATTATAACGAAAATCTTTATAATCTAAAATCTTAAAATATATTTTTCTAATTTTTAGTTATACTTTTAATTATGTTATTTGTTATGATATAATATTTTGATACATTTTTAATTATATTATCTTTTAATTTAATCGAGTTCAAATGTTTTTTTTCTTCAAACAATTCTTTAAGTAACAAACTAAAATTGTCACTGTTCGAAAACCGATAAGCTGCCGTTACTTGGTAGTACGTGCCTGAACTAACCCGCCGTGGAACATACGCGGTATATCTGTATGTAACATAAAAATTGCTAACTAGTTCCACATTATTGGAAAGTTTTGTCGCGATTGATCGGGCGGTCTAGACGGTCTTGCCTGGATATAGAACTGAAGTTGAGCTCAAAAGAAGAAAAAGTGATATAGCAGCCGACGACAGCTTACGGTAAAATTCTCACGTGGCGAAAAGATAAAATACTTATGTCACAAGTTAGGTATATATTCGATATCCTTTTGGCAAGAAAGTTAAGCGATTGAAATGGTTACCAGGCTGAGATTCATTTTATTACAAATTGCCGATAAAGACCGTTTTCTTAGTGTACGATACGACGAGAATATAACGTATAAACGCGAAAGAAGGATTTAAAGCAAATTGAGAAAATCTAGAAGCTGAGAATAGTCGACGTCGAGCGAAACTCGAACTGAAGAACAAATTGAAGAAGAAAATGCAACTGAGAGACATAACTTATTTCTTTACCGTAATGCTATTTCCGTAAAACAGTATTCTTTTACTTAAACGGATGATGAAGTTATGCAATGAATGCAGAAATACAAGATAAAGATGATAATCTTCAGATTTTTAAATTTTTTAAATGTACGGTTGGAGTATAGAATTTTTTGATGGAAATGGATAGTTTCATGTTCGTAGGGCTTTCAGAAATGCGAGGATAAGAACTGTTTTGCAAACATAGCATATAAGAGCTCGTTTATCATTTGCAGATAGGGATAAAAATGTCCGATAGCGAGTGGTATCATTTATCGTGTTAAGACTGCCAACTATAATCCAAATGTCCGACTAAAGAGATTTTATTTTGATAAATATCAACCAAAAATTTTCTTCCTTTAATCGTCTATCTGGTCGCACAATCAACCTAACTCACCGTTGAGAGGAGCCCTCATCTCCGAAAAGCGTTTGAAGTTATATACTCTACTGCAACTCGTTTCCCACCACCTGAGAAGTTCCATCCAGGTTAACTCGCTAATCCACTTTGACCGCGAAGTAGTTTGCTAAATACTTTCATCAATCCTCCTTCTTGGCTTTGATCGCACCTTGATACTCATTGTTCTTGCTAAAGCACACCTCTAGATTCTCTCTGGAGCAACATTAGTGAGAAATGTTGTTAATGTATTATGAATCTTAAAAAATTGATACATAACTATTTCTGATGACATTATTGCTTAAATATGATAAAATAAAGATATTAAAAAAAAAAAGAAATTTATGTTTTAAACAGAGAATTATTTAATTTAGAGTCTGTTAAAAATTTTCTATGTAGTCACTCTGTGCTCGTTTATTTCTCTACGAATATTATTAAAACTTTCCAACGTTTTCCAAGGGTAATTTAACCGACGTCAAAGAAGACAAAGCAACAGAGGAAGTTGGTTTAATGCGAATAAATTGCTGATGGAACTCCACTGTCCTTTTTATAATAATACGCTTGCAAATATTTAATACCTTAATTTAATATTTAACATTAAATTTTATTCGATGAGAAATGACAAGAGATATATATTTTTATTTTTTAAATAAGAAATTTTTTTAATACCTAAAAGTAAGGATCTAAATGTAAGGACCGCGTGATGTTTTAATTAATATTACTTTAGTAACAATCTTGCAGCATTTTTTTATCTATATTTGATTTATATTTTTCATCATAAAAATTGTATAGGTAAAATTGCTGTATTTTTAACAATTTTGCAGATGTTTACGAATTTAAACCGCTCTTACAGACGGATTTCGTCTCGAAACTTTTCGGAATCTTTGCGCTACGATTGACGTGCACGCGGGCCTCTCGCTTTATTTCTTCGCGAACATTATTAAAACTTTGTAACCTCTTCTACAACCAATTTCTATTTTTCAACGTGTAAAGTTCAGCTATCGGTTGAAGCACTGGCGACAGAGTAGAAGTAATCCACCGTGCGCCTCTGAGGAAAAAGATTGAGAAAGGAAAAGAGAAAAGGGGAGGACACGGGAGAGATCGCAATACATTCTAAAATTTTTGTGCGCACACATGAAACTTTAACAGAGTACATTCGTGAGAGAAATTCGTGATGCTCTTGAGAATTGAAAATGTCTCCTCACAAAACCTATAACTACTTCAAATCATAGAATATCGCATCTTCTTTTGATTGATAAAATAATCTTAAATTTTTTGATCAGAGAGAAGAGATTTATGTTTAAATTTTGTAAATACTAATTATTGTTGTGTCGTATTCTTGTCGATGTTTCTTTTCTGCCATCTTTCGTCTATATGGAGGACGTCTATATGATGACGTAGTTTAAGTGTGTTTGTGCCATTGCTGTCCGCGCAGTACGGTGTTTAATATTGGGCCATTTAAAGCCAGCTTGCGGTCGCGGAACATTGGCACTGTCGGTCGTTCTCTTTAATGGTTATTGGCTCGCAGTAATTCTCTAATCTCTGCTGTCACCGGCCTCTGTGTTTCCGTTTCAATATAGCCGTTCCACGGATTACGAGCGTGGGCCTTACTGTGGTGTCGTAGGCAGCTGCCACTGGAACCTGATTACTTCGAGGCTTATCGAATCATCCGCCGGAAAATCAGAGGGAAATAAGCAACAGCACCAAGAACTGTGTTCTTGTCCATCAGATTTTGTATATCATAATTCAATTCATTTATTTGCGGGCGGAAAGAAGACCAAGTGTACAATATTCTTATGTGTTTTTTATTTATTAAATCTATATTAACTGCATTAATATTGAAAAAATAGTAACAGATATTTTTTAATCAGATAATGTCTCAGGACGCAAAATATTAATATTTTGTTTTTAATTTTATTTATTACAATTAACAATAACTTTTGTTATTACTTAATTTAGTGAAATATAAATTTGTAAGTGAAATATTAATTTTAAAAGCGAGATGGAAAGAGAAAGAGAGAATTGACATCGTGGGGTTAAACATACATTATGAATACTTCCAAACATAATCTTTCGCTAAATATTGCTTAAGCCAACATGTATCTCTTATTAATAAAGCACAAAAGCAGTAGAATGAAATTACCGTTAATAAACAATAGTTTCCGCGTTGTTTATGTTACGTCAAAATTTTCTAATTAATTAAATGCTAAATGTGCTGTAATAAATTTTAATAAACTGTTGCAACAGATGTAACGAAGTAATCCAATAAAAAACCAGAATTTGAAAAAGTTAAATTGTTTGATTTATCTATATCACTGAAATCTCGATCTTTGATTTCTTTACAAATAATTGATTTGATTCATATTTTGCCTTGATGAAGCTAAAGTAGTTGAGTATTATCGACAACAGAATTCAAAAAAGTTAAGCAGTTTTCAGAAATTTTTTAGACAATCGGACGGATGGATCAACATTGTGAAATATTGTAATGTAGTTTGCTACGCCAAATTATTTAATAAATGGACAAAAAAGTTACAATATTAACAAAATAATATATTAAAACTATTAAAACTTATTTCAAGTTTTACATTGCTTTTATATTTTCTTAAATTATTAAGTATAAATTATTAAGTGTATAGAATATTTGTATCGTCAGGTCTTAAATTTATAAAAACTTTAATTATTTTTTTATACAGATTTATTATATAATTTATTATTATATAATAAATTTGACATATTAATTAAGTAGATACTTATATTTGAGTAAAAAAGAACTTTTAAAAAACTGACGCGTTTAATTTTATAATGATGATACTATTTTATATAATATTTTAAAAAGATTGCGAGATACATAGTATTGATTATATATGTAATTTACATCAAATGTATAAAATGCAACATATGTTAAAAAGTATACATGTGGTCACTTTGCCCTTTACGATATTTGTATCAGAAAGATAAGCAAATAATTAATTTGATAATTAAGTTTTAAAAATTAAGTTAATATGCGACGAAAATTACTTGCTGTGGTATTGTAATCCAAGTAGGGTACTTATGGTATGATATGTAAATGACATTGCGGCATAATTTAGTATTGTATATTAATATCGTACATTTTTATGATCTTACTGTCTTTTTCTCTTATCAGGTTTTCGTTAAAATTAAAACGTATTTTAATGTCTATTTTAATCTGTTTTATTAAAAAGAGAAAAATCAGATAAATAAAGATAAATATATTATACACTATGTTAAATATTTTTTAAAAATAAATTAAAGTATGAGAATTTGATTAAAAATTAAAAGAATTAACGGAAATGTTTTATTTTATTATATTACAGATTTTTAATATTTTATTTTTGAAAATTAATTATATTATTTAAATTGTTTGTAGATACATGTAACAAATTAATTTTTTCTGGACTATAGAATAAAATATAATATTTTCCACATGATATAATATATTTATTTAAATATGCATTTAGTATAGGTACTATCTTTCTTCCTCTCTTTCTCTTCCTCTCTTCTCCCCCTCCCTCTCTCTCTCTCTCTCTCTTTCTCTATCACTCACTTCTTTTTTCTTTTTTCTTTCTTTCTCTCTCTTCCTCTCTCTCTCCTTCTTTGTATATCTTCTTCTTTTCATGTAATGTATATATAATGTTTAAATAAAGGATATGGATAAAGAGAAGAGATCGCAATGTTCTTTGACAATAAATAAAAACTTGAACTTTGTGAATTTATACAATTCCAGTTTGGAATGGAGGATTTGATAAAACGAACGTGCTTTTAACACCGGTTTCAGTTCATACTCGTAGTATGATATTAAGCCCAAGAAAGTTAAGGAAATAGAAGTTGAGGCAAAGATGTTCTTGACTGAGAATACTTGTTAAATATATACAATATATTAACATTTTCGGCGTTTTTATTTGAGTAATAATGCACGTTTAGCTTACATCTCTATAAAATTCTTAGAGTGCATTGGCGCGACAGAGAAACGTGTCGAAAGCGTCATCAAATAAACTCCGTGTGATATTGATGTTGGTACTCCGCAGACGGGAGCGCATGCCCAAGTGTACCCGTCACATAAATCACATTTTCGATAAAACGTCTCGTCCATGATCGATTTAAAGAAAACATCGTTATATAAACTATTTTTAAAGTAATTTTTATGATAATGATGTAGGAAAAAGTTTTATAGAATGCATAGAACATAGCAAAATATACATATTATAAATTAAATATTTTGAAAGAAAGTTAACTGCAATCAGGAAACATATTAACTACGGCAAATATTAGTAAATAATGTAGTTTCTAATTTAGGATAAAAACGTATACGTTTTAATTATACCTAAGTATAGGTGAATTTCCATCATAATATGTATAAAGTAATAAAAATATAGAACGTATTAAAATTAAATTAAAAAAGTTTTAACAGCAATTAAAAACAAAACAATTGCAAAATTAAATATAGTACAGAGGAATGATGTATTAAAACAGTGTAAAAGTAATGAGAACGATAAGAAGCTATGAAAAAAACTAGACAACGTATTAAAATTAAAATATTTAACTATTGTTATCAAATCAAATAGTGAAATTAAATGAGATCTAAATGTTAGTGTGATGTGAAAAATTTAATAACTAATTTTTTGATCAAAGCACAGAATCAAGTTAAATTCAAATTATAAGAGAATGATGAGAAATATGTAAAATGTTATAGATATAGAAATCGAAGATTTAAAATAGTCGGTTTTACACACAAAAACGAATCAGTTAAAAGATTAAAATTAAACTAATACGTTAAAAATTATGGCAAAAATGATTGTAAAAAGAAAAAATAAACTAAACGGACTAAACATTAAAACTTACAAAATATGCAAACATTTAGTGCTGTAGAAAAAAGAAACGAAAAAAAGCTGAATAAGTAAATCATAAAATCGTATATGTCGGAATAAGTTATTATATTTTTATGATTTATTTTGGATTAAGTAAATAAAATATGCTTTTTGAAAATATCAATTTCTTAATTAAAATGTGTTCTTTTTGCGTTTTGCTATTTATTTATAATATATGATCTTTCTAATAAAAACTTTAAATATAATTTTGAAATAATTACTTTATAATTAATTTTGGTATGTTAAAAGTTTATACTTCTTAAAACTTTGAAATGGTACTTGATTTTACATAAAATAAATTATGTACAGATTAGAATAATAAATACATAATCAGGATTTTAACAACTCGGGAAAAAATGTTTTATATTTTTATATGTATAATTAAATATATATGTATATATAAATATATCAATTGTATATATATATATATATATATAAAATATATATATAATATATATATATATATATCAATTTTTAAAAATCAAAATTAATAAAAATATATAACTTCATGTAATAATAATTATATATAAAACTTCTTCTCACGAATAAAATAATACTCGAATTATTCGTATAATTTGAACAGCTGAAAATTAAGCCGACAATAACGATTTTTAATAATTTCAGTATTATTATTCACAGTTTTAGTGTGTGTTTACTATTCTAATACAAAATGTACTAGTCTAGTACAAAAGTAGCTTTATGTAATCTATCTGCACAGGTTATACGTAAGACGATATACATAATATACAAATGAACTGAAACATTGATATTTAAAGAAAATTCAAATATTAGCGATACTATTGTTGAGCAGTTATTAAAATAATTAATAAAATATGTATTTATAAGATAGTTAATGCTATAAGACTCATAAAATTGCTTTATATTACAACTCATATCGGAGATTAATCATCAAGTGTTCGTTTACTTCTTTCTATGTTGCAAGATTTACATCAAAATCATTGTTATTACTTTGCAATATGATTTCTAAATTTTGTCATAAGATTTGGAACCTTGTTGATTGTTGTAGTAGGACTTACATATTAACACAGAATATAATTAAGATTGGAAACATATTACTGTAAAAAGAATAGTAAGGTTATATTTGACATGTACGCATATTACTAGATTATTAAATAAAAATTAGGAACCTTATTAGTTTCAGTTCTTAAAAAGAGTGTCCAACTACTATTTAAATTTTTTAATACTTGCGCAATAATATGTGTGAAAACATCTATCAGTCACTGAATATTTCGATACAAGTAACAGCGTATTTAAATTAATGGAGCTTAACATAAATTTTTATTATAAAAATAATTTTGTTTAATTTTGAAATTAATAATATATAAATATTATAAAATATTTAACTGAAATTTACATAATCCATATTTTTATAGTCTACATTAAATGTTCAATTTTGTTATACTTGTACATAATAAAATATATTAATAATTCTAGAAGAATAAAACAAATTAATATTAATATTAGGTGTTGGAATTAATTCGTAGCGTTTTACAAGTGATGGGAAGTACTTTCATTAATGTATTTTTTAATGCTCATGTGAAATAAATAACATTCTTTCATTAAAAAACGCTACGAATTAATTCCAACACCTAATAACATTTATTTACCTCTATTGATCTTGATTATGAGAAGCTTGCCGTTCGTACAGTCATAATAAGAACTTATTTCTGTATTTTTGTCAGTTATAGATATAATTCCATCTATTACAATATCTTCAAAATTTGAAATAGATTTGTTTGGAATATATTATTTACAATGGTTAATAATAATTATATTAAAAATATGCATAAGTTAAATATTTGTTTTAAATTTACATAAATTTACATATTTAAATAACTTATGATGATTTTTAAATAAATTATATATAATACAAACGTTGAGGTAAATAAATTAAATTAAGTAAAATGTTAAATATTTAATTGGTATTAAGTGCACATAATACATTAATAACTTAAAAATAAAATGTTAACGTTTTAATTTCATAACAGTTACCTTGATTTTCTCGATTTCCAATAGTTTGTATATTTATATTATCGTGATGGGAATTTGTATCTGTTTTCTTTGGCTATAGATTGTTGTCATTCTGTTCACGTTATTATCTTCAGGTTCTTGTCGAGACATTGATCTTGTTCTAAACAATTGTGATATATTAACTCATGTATTCCGTAAAATATATCCATTTCAATATTGCAACATTTACACCGTGCACTAAGTTTTTTCTCATGCATTTCGAAATATTGCGATAGCGACTTATTTGCAATTTCTTCTTGTATAGCAGCTCTTATTTTTGATTATGTTTTCGCAGATGCGTTCTTAGAAATGGTATATATGATTCATGATAAAAGTTTTTACAAAATTTACATTTTGCTTTGTATAAGTCTTTCGTATAAGTCTTTTTGTCAAAATATTGCCATACCAAGTGATTGTCGTTTTCCCATTTTAAGCGATCTTCTTCAGTCCATATCTTGTGCTTACGTAAATGTTTTTCATCGTTATTATTATTCTTTTTTCTTTAATCTTATTATTATTAGTTTTATAAGTTTTATTACAATTATTTGTATTGCACTGTATAGTAAAATTGTCTAATTTAAGAATATGTTTCCACACTCAATTGTCTGATGTTTTTCGAGCTACCATTACATCCGCACAGTATCGCGATGTGTTACTAAATACAAAATACCGATTATGCTAAGAAAAATATTCAGAGAAACTGTTGAAAAAGGTCAAAGTGAAACGTGTTTGTCTTAATTAAAATATAAATATTTATTTGTTTCTATTTTCCTAACCGTTAAGTCATACAATTTCGTTTATACTTATTCGATTTTCATAATTATTTAATGTTAATGTGCATGCATTATATCTATTATTGTAATTATACGTTAAAAAATATTGTCTAAATTTTTAATATATATTGAAAATATAGAAGACACGTAACAAAATATTATTATCACATTATTTTATACATCATGTTTTGTTATAATAATTGGTAGAAGTATAATTATATTTTCAATTTACTTATAACTATAATATAAATTAGCTTCAGTTTTTTACTTTATTTTTTTAGTTTTAATTTTAAAATCTTCATAGATATTGTTTTGTTTTTTATTAATTTTTTATTATTTGTTTTTTTATTAATATTAATTTATTAAAATTATGTTTATTAATTATGTTTTTTTAATGCATTTCTAAAAGTTATATAATGCTATCAATAATTGTTTTGTGATTAATATTTTGTAAAAAATTTCTTTCTCTTTTGCTAGCTTTCTTTCATTTCTAAAATTGAACATTTTTTGCATTTTTTATTTAAGTGATAACGCATTTGGGCTTACGTTCCTATGAAATTTTTAAAGTGCATTGGCGCGGGAGAGAAACGTGTCGAAAACGTCATCAAGTAAACTTCGTGTGATGTTGATCCGCACACGGAGCACATGCCCAAGCGTATCCATCACATAAATCATATTTTCGATAAAACATTCAACCGGTTCGTCTATGATCGATTTAAAGAAAGCATCGATTTATCGATGTGTCTGTATATCCGACGGTACGCCGAGAGCTTAACGTAGACAACGATATCACCTTTTCCCCGATTATCGATCCACGGGAAAAGCCCAACACGGGTGTGAACGACCGTCTTTTATACTTTGGAAAGTGTCGTCCAATCAAGAACTCTTCGAGAACGTTCCTGATAAAGAGCGTGTATCTTTACGTCCGTATAAAGCAAAGAGGAGTTAGTGTAGTCGTAGAGCTGTGAACTCGTTTACGTCACAAACTCGTTTAGGGACCTTCGCTGATAGGGATTAGATTATCTGTGTTGGGGAAAATCATATCGTGTTGAATAGAGTCACTGCTTGGTGACTATCATTTTAAACTTTTTTAAAACTATTATATAATAATTTTCCAAAAAATGTCAAAAGTTGAAGTTAACCTTTGATGTTATTGTGGGTAAATATCTGGCAACTGTTTTTTTACTTTATATATTGTAACTTTTTTACTAATAAAGGTACGTACATTTTCTTTACTGTCGTTATATCTATAAACGTTTTGATTGAAAAAAAAATTTATTATATAATAATATAATATGTTCTTTTATGCGATATTTTTATATCCGCGAGATGTTGTATATGTGACAAAACGTACAGTATAGCATCGAACGTTAAGTTGGCCTTATTATATATGATATAATAGATAAATTAAATATTTAATCTAAAATATAATAAATATAGTAAATTTAATTTAAATTTAAATTTAAATGAATTTTCAATGGTTATGCGGTTAAAATTTTACAAGGCAAACAACACTTTAGAATAAAAATAATAACTTTTTCATTTTCCGATTTTGTGTAAATATATAAAAAATATGATATTTTATTGTTGATTCATTTGGTGTCATTCGCGGTTTTGAAATTATGCAGTTAGATCTTTGGAATTTATCATGAGACTTTTTTGCTGGAAGAGAGAACAGGAGATATCTTAGATAGCTCGGATGGGATGCACCGTTCACGCCACATCCTGTCCGAACGAATTTATCACCCGACGAGAGATCCGAGGAACGAGACTTCCCGTAATCCGCGTTAAAAAGAAAGAGGTATCTGCATCTCCTCCGTGTGTGAAGATGCGCTTGTGAGGAAGAGGGAAGTTGATAAAGGACGACAAAGAGGGTTGGAATGGTTGGCACGCGGAGTTTGGAAGCGGGAGTAAAGCATTGACAAAGGAAAATGGCGATATTTATAGGAGACGTGCTGGATACAAAGGCGGGACTTGTATATGGTAATGGTTTTGGGTTTACTAGAGATTATGCGTGTCTTCTCTCTCTCTCTCTTTCTCTCTCTCTCTCTCTCGTTCTCTCGTCGGTGAACGTTACGCGATGTTTAATGAATGACGCGAACTTCGGGACAATTTCGATGCTGATGCAATACGAACATTGTGCGGATACTGTCGGCTACGATATCGATTTTGTTATAAATCATTTTCAAAGCGAAAATAAATGCTACGCTTTTACAGTAGCGTTTATATTTTCACGAATGCAACTTAAGTTCCAACTTAAATAATAATAAACGCAATAGTAACTTTTATCAAATAAATATATAAATAACCGAATTAAATTGCTGCTAACAATTATGTATATGAGATATTATAATTAATATGTCGCTGATTATATATTGCTGATTATATACTACTGATACAATAATTAACATCCTGCTAACGGGTAATTTTGATATGGGCAATATACTAGTTCTACAGTAGAATACATGTTGTGCAAAGTAGTTTACGTAAACTGTGATTCTGTTCAGTTTATGTAAATTACGATGAAAACTTGTTGTTATTGTAATTTAAATAGCTCTCTGATTACATGAGTAAAACTAGTTATATTAAAAATATTAAACTTACAATGTTGGCTAGTGAGAGTATGGCACAGTATTTGCGCAAAAGTTTATATATATTTTATGTTTAACTTAATATTATTTGTATTATTTTTGCAGAATATTTAGCAAAAAAGAAAGTAAACTATTTTTTTTTATTATTGTTTTATGCTTGAAGGAAACACAGCAACTGTTGGAAATAGCTTCTACTTTGCATGCATTAAAATAATTTTGTACAAGTAAACAAAGTAAAATAATATAAAAATATAAGAGATCGCAAAAGTACACGTGCTCAAAGATTACATTCAATGAACATTTGAAATCGCTCAATTTGTTTCTGCCGTTATATAATGTCATAATTTTTAACGATTTACTCCCAGAAGGATCGAATGAAAACGAATGTTATATAATCCAATTCTCGACGTCCAGATGTCTTTCTCTGTATGGAAATAAACTCAATAAAGGATATAAATCCATAAAAATCCATTTCTGTTGTCAACAGGATTTGACTTGTCTCGAGGGATCTCTGACTGTGGTTGTTTCGATTTAAATAGATAAGTGCAATTTGTTTATTAAGGAGTGACCATAGGGCATGAATATCTGGCTTGTGGATCGACAAAGGTAAATGCGAAAAGTGATGAGTTTACTTCTTACGTTTCCGTTTCTCTCTTTTGTCGCGTCGTTAGTCACGTGATACCGTGACACGTGACGAACCCAAACGGGTCATTAATCCTAGTGACGACAACTGGGGATCTTTTGTCCTCTTGGATAGCATTCGCAAAAATAGAAGCCACGGTTAGACCATAGCGTATTCGTGTAGCATTAAAAAGACGTATTCGTGAAAATCATTGAATTTTTATACGGTTGGCATTGAAGAGCGCCGAAAAGGTCAAAACGTATTTCCTGACTTTCTAGAAATACCATAAAGGACAATAGTTTTGCGTATTTCTGGAGTATTCTCCGTGCAGAATATAGAAAACGAAAAGTCAGTGATAAATCGTTAGCTTGAGCCTGCATTCATAGGACTTTTTCTCGAGACAGTCTCAACTTTATCTCCGCTCCGTCGTCGTTGAACTTTGATAACGATTAAGCGTCAGGCTGGATAATAGGAACTCGATAGCACTTCTTTTTTCTATATTGAACATGAAACCTTTAATTATTTTTCCGCATGAGCGTGACCAATCAATCGCCAGTATTAGTTTTCTATCCGATTAATCAAGCGATTGATGAAGCGTAAGATATTAACTTGATCAAAGTATTTTTTATCGATTATTGCAAGAAAGATTTTCGAGTATCTTAATAATGATAAATAATCTTTTGCTTTTGCATGTTTTAAATTTAAAAAATATTGAATTCTAGTAAAAGTATTTAAAAATTAGCAATTACTAACAATAAGGTAATTAAAGAAAAACCAAAAGTAAAAATATTTCTTTAATATTTACCAGATAATAAATACAAAATTAATCTTACGAGTTTATTTTAATGTGACAAATTTTTAATATAAAATAATGAACTATTGCATATTAAACAATTGTATAATTATAATTTAAATATTCATCGAAAATTGATATATAATTTAAAAGTTTAAAGGTATTTTTACACTAATCAAGATATTCATAAATATATATATTACAATTATTAATATAAATTTAATTATTAACATAAAATTGTGTTATTAATCTTATTTTTCATTTATGAAGTAATTTTCTTATTTTAGTCTCTTAAGAGATAATAAAGTTTCTTAAACACTTTCCGCTGAGACCAATTTTCATTTATTCTCATTTGAGTACAGTATTGATTCGTGTTGTGGAGAAAATTGGCATAGTTGCTGTCGTAATAGTAAGTAAATAATTAGCACACCCTCTTGCATACTGCTGAAGAAATTAATTGATAAGTTAGTTTCTGAAAATGAAGAGAAAGTGCTTTGTCTATAAGAAATTGTAAAGTACGAGACAGCGGAGGCAGGGAATTGCCTTTCGGTTAAATTGAATTAAAGAGACCGGAAGTTATTAGCAGTACTGTAGATATCGTGAAGTAACTCTACGATCTGGTATCGATAATAAGGGTCTCGGTTCTCTGAAGAAAAACTGAGGAAGAACTGGGAACGATACTGCCGAAAAGTTTGTTTCTGGAGTGGCTTATCTGATGGCGACCAACAGGGAAGTCTGAAATGGGTCTGCAACGGAGTGACGTAAACTGCTTTCTCGAAAATCCTCGATCGCTCGACACCTGATTTCTTTCTTGTGATACCATAGTCTGCGTATCGCGTTTCCAATCGTCCGTACTTTAAATCCTCGTATTTCCATGTGAACATCCTCCGCCAGCTAGTACATAGATCTCTTGAAAAAGTAATCTGTAGTAGACGTTTAAATACTATCTATTCAAACTTTGATGTGATCGTTGGAAAACTGATTGCACGACTTGATTGCGCGCACGATAAATAATTACAATAGAAAAATGTTAGTTTTATTTAATATTATAGTTTTAAATTACATGATTATTTAGTTACTATATTATTAATGAATTAATGCGCTAGTGCTATATTATTAATTATATTATAATACTTTTAGGATAAAAATTATCTCTCTAGCTATCTTCTTTTTTTAAAAAAAGATTTTATATAAATGTATCAGCTTTAATGATATAATTCAGGTATTAATGCATTAGCATAGATGATACTTTAATTTCTGCACTCTCATTCTCCAATTCGCTTATCGACAAACGAACTTGCTCGCGTTTGCATAATCCGGAAAATCCGGAAGACGCAATCGTCCGTAGACTGATCGACTTCGCGAAGACGATACCCCGAGGGCGCAATTTCCTGGGGTTTATGCCATTCCCGGACGACGCAGGTGTGCGAGTGTATGAGCCATATATTCATTCACGTATAAAGATTACACGGATATTGGTACGCAACAAATGCAAATTATATCGACGAGCATTGCTGTGTTTTATGTTAGCAAAAGCTCAGAAACGTAATTAGTCTAAAAATAAAAATTGTATATTTAAAATTTTTTTCTTGCAATATTCATATTTTCTTAATGAAATTGTTGTATTCTTAATGAAATTTTGGAGAGGAAAAAAAAATATAAAATTTTAATTTTATATAATTAAAATTATATTTAATTGCGATTTTAAAGTAAGTTTACTTTTTGATTGTGATTATGACGTTATATTACCATTAATTATTTCATTTAGTTGAGAATAAAAGTCTGCACAAAACAATTAGCTGATTAAAGCGAATATAATCACCACTTTCTATATGCAGCTTCCTAAAACCACCTGTAAGCGAGAGAGAATACATAATTACTGGTAATTACGAGGTGTTACCTATTTAGTTACCCTTTCAAGATCGTGCATAATCGCTGTACATTCACCGTACAGATTGCGGCTTTGTAAACAAAACATATAATCGATTTTATCTTCAAAATATCATGCATTGTATCTTCAATTCACAGCATAGCATTTCTCAAATTATTTATTAATTATTAATCATTACCTACAATATTTATTGATATTGATCACAATAGCTTAATGATAGAATAGCTTTTAAAGCGTGGCGTATCTGACAAACAATTATTGTATAAATGAAGATAAATAAATAATTATAGATGAAGTAGATACATTTTCTGTTTAAAAATCAATAAATCAAAATATAAAACAATTTAAATTTTTTATAAATTTAATTTAATGCTCAGTCTTAATATTTTTTAAGTAGTTGTATAATCTTATATATTTGTTGAAATATTCAAAGATCGCAATCCATTATCAATTAAAATCGACAGTTGAAATAAATCAGTAGAAAAATCAATTGAAAGGACGATAGAAAAGCGTAATCGCTCGTGTATTAGGAAATGTTAACGCTGTTTAGCAATCCTTCCAAAATGACTGTCTCAATTGGTTTGCGTCTCCGGGGATGGTCATGGTGGTGCAACGGTCCGACGTCACGATCAGCCCCTTTACCCTCCTCTGGAACGTCCCCTTCGTATGGTAACTACGGGTAGCAGCCGACCGCAATCTGCATTCCGCTACCTAATTGTCGTAACACGCCGATGTATGTAGATGTATGTATACGTATGGGCGCATACATCGAGAACCACAGGACACCTTCTCGTATACACGGGGGTATATGTATAAGGGATGCGTTCTGTATATGTGGCGAATTGCGGCAAGTATTCCTGATAGAATACCAAATGGAGTTTCCTTTTTTTGGAAAATGTTGATCGCACGTTTATTGTGCGGTAGATCGATATTCAAGCTTGGAGCTATATAACCGGGGTTAAAAGCCGTGGTATTTATTACTTGAATATCAAAAGAATATGCTATGGAATTGTCAGCAAAAAATCCGGTAAGCTTACGAATTCGTAAATTTCAAAGTATGAATATTTCAGAACCTCTGTAGAATGAACAGAATCGATAATTGAAAATTAAAATTGCATATTCCGAGAAGTTTAACGTTTGCAAACTTATTTGTATGGAATAATAGGATTCTGGAATATAATATGTTTGTGCTTCCATAAAATTAACAATAATTTCAATAAAATTCAAGCATTTAAAAATTATAAGTATTTAAATGGAAAGAAATATAAAATTCTTTATGATAATTGCGTACATTTTTTATTACGAATCACAAGATTGAAATAATTCGCAGTTAAAGAATACAATAACCGGGATTTTGCAGTCTGTTGCGACAAATAAATTCACTGGTTGCCGCCGGACAATTAAGGATTTCATTAATTACTTTAGTTAATTACTTTAGTTAACCGTCTGCACGCTACGAAAATACGATCATTTCGAAACATAAAGATACTTCACGCAAATCGCGCGTAATTAGCGCCGGCATGCGTGTTTCAGCGTGTTTCGACAAACTGGCGTCTCTAAATCGTCGAATCCGTCTCTAATACCGTAATGGATTCCAGCAAATTGATAGTTGCCACTGTACAAATAGCAATATACCCGCGGGTTCTGCGAAACGACAGTGACCACCGGTCGAAGTGTCCGAGTAGGCACGCAGAGAGTTAAAGGGGTTAAATTGATAGCAGGAAGGCGTTGTTAGTGGTAGCGGGGGTGGTCTCCAATTCAGAGTGACGATGTTCCACAATATGTACTAAACCCGCACCCCTGCGACTTGATTGTTGTTTGAGCACTTTGGAAACTGTTGTCCGTGCGAACCATGTAATGAACAATGCGTCGACGTCGAAATACGGATGTACTCCACGCGGTTGCTGTTTTACGTGGCACAACATCTTAGCACTCGCGCATACAAACGTCTTCATTCGTGACATATCCAAGCGTTATATCGTTCGCCTAATATTAGAAGTGGTACAGGAAGAAAATGTCGCGCGTCGACAATATCTACATCAGTCAACTTGAATTATGACGTCAGAAGCGAGGAAATACATGCGAACGATCGATGCGACTCACTTCCAACGTAAATGACTTTTTGTCAGCGAAGCGGCTTTAGTCCGACAAAGCAGGCTTATAAAACGTGTCACAGACTTTGCTATCAGTCGACATAGCACGTCGAAACGTGGAAACTGTAATCTAGGCTCTCTCTGGATTTACAACGTTTTTTCAGCTGCTACCACATTTAATCGTTCATGTCTATGTGATTGATAGCAGAGTTTGTGGTACATTTTATAAACTTTCTTTATCAAGCTAAAGCACTTCCGAAAAATTGCAAGTGAAAATCGCTTCAAGATAAATACAGCGTGGCTCCGATATCATCGTATCTCTCCTGTCAATCAGCAGTACGATGTCCGTATTACTGCAATTTAGATTGCATTTTAGAATGCATTCTTGTTCACTATTTTTTAAGTAGATGATAAGTAAGCTTTTGCTCTAAGCGCTCTCGAGGTATTTCTGGTGACAAGTACTGCGCAACGTTCTAAATGTCCTCGAGAAATGATTAAGCTCTGTGTTGTAAATCGCGGTTGCAATTTTTTATAGTCAACATGCACAGCCATAATTAATTCGAGATTTGCGGTCTCTAAGCACTACCTAGCAGTTTATGTTTTGTGCAGTTGCCCGAGTTTCGACTAATTAGATTTTAAATACCTGAGCCGACTAATTGGTTACTTTGCCTGTTAGTGCACGAGCGAGAAGTAATCCTCGTTGCCTCCGCAACTTTATTAGTTTTCGTCGCTGTAACATTTATTAAGAGTTAGCTGTAGAAATTATGTATCTTTTCTGAGAGTTTGTCGTTGCCGTCGTCGTCGCTAAGTGAGAATACGCAATATATATTTTACCTGCTTTAATATTTTACAAAATTGCGAAAGATGCTTTCATTGTTCGTCGTAATAACAACCTTTTTATTTATACAAAGAATATCGGAAAATTATACAGTATTCTTTATTAACGTTTTATACTTAAAAAGATTTCTTTTTCGCACTTGGAAGAAACGGAAAGAGCCAACTATCTAAGAAAAGAAATCGGCCGAGTTTTTAAGCAATCGTGACTGCCGGTATGCTATTAAATCGCTCCATTAGACGACAAACGCGTCGCTAAAGTTAGAGTGTACTTCTGGAACGCTTCAAGGAATTCAATAACATCTTACCGATAAGACGTTCAAAGACGACGTGGTATGAGCGGCTACTTCTATATAATACGCGGGGAACGTGATCGGCGCAAAATATTGATGGGCATTGTATGGGCTTCCGAAAACTTTGCAAACTATCGACAACGAGGATTGGTATCATGCATGCCGGAGATGCAGAAAGCATCCACGGATAATGAAGCTGTTCTTTGGGATCTTTGCACGTCGAATCGCTTCATGCACGGGATGGTTAAGTATATCCCCGTTTGAAACTAGGCGAGAGCCATACGGAAGAGGTCAAGAGATGCACGTTGCGGCAGGCGGCCAGGACGATAGCGCTACATTGGCTTTTACGGGTGAAGCTACTATCATCGTAAAGTGCGACCCCTCGACTATTCCGCACCCGCCGCCATTTCACCCTTGAATTCTCTTTTCCCATCCTTCGAAGTTTCTCTGCTTCCATCGTTGATGACGATCTCGCGTTCTCTGCTGGACTTCGTGGACTGATATGGTCTCATCTTAGCTGTACCCCTTTAAAGTGAATTCCAATACATTGGGATGCGACCAAAATGGCATGGACGCGAGCCGATCAGGCGAAGCAGAATTTGAATGTTCTGCCCGGGAATTGCCAATGGAATGGAAGGACGTGGTGGGGAAAGAGAGGGGAGGAGAAAACTGCAATTGTTGAGATCTTATCAACCAATGTGATTCTCGATTTCACACTCTCGTGATCCATTTTCTTCTTGCATTTTTTTTTTATTTTGACGATATCTGTAAATATATAATATTAGAATTTCTTTTGTATTGTCTCATGCGTATTACCGTATATGTGTTCAGCGAAAAGTTTCACCTTTCTTGATCTCTCTGCAATTTTTATTTTACTGTGTAGTACATTCTGATCGTCGCCAAGAAATAACGCAAATTAAAATATGATTTGATATGAATTTTTTAATATTATTAAAGGTTTTATATATATATATATATATATATTATATATATATATATAAAATTGCATTGCTGATCTTTTATTATCATCTATTATTGTATATTTAAATATAAAATAGAGTCCCTTTTTTATATATTTTAAAGTATTTTTAGTAACAAAAATATGTTAAAAAATGGAGTATCAAAAAATATAATCTTATGTTAAAGAGTAAGATTACTTTTATGTTATAAAGATATTAATTAGTAAATTTTTATTAACTATAATTGCAATAAATTTAAAAATATACAAAACTTCACGTTTGCATAACAATGATTCTTTTAAAAGGATTTTAAGATTTCATTATATTTATTTGTATTAATGTGTATTAGCGCATAAATTACAAGTGTATGCATAAGGTCAATGTTTATCTAACGAGATATGATAAGAAGAATAATTTTTTTGCAAGTGGCGATAAATAAATTTCCTATGAGTCTTCTGAACATATTTACAATATTCGTCTATGTTTGAATATCTTTATCGCTTCTTCTGCTTGACTCTGCACATGCAGTGCTACATCAGTATGCGACTATAGACGGATTTAATATTTTGCGCCAGCATAAATCTTCCTCTCAACGCAAAATTGAGAGAAATCCGGAAAAAAGATTGTGAGAAATCGAATAAATGTCTCATGTTTATTAAATACACGTTGTGCATTGTGATTATAAACAAAAGTGTTTTATTACATTATTACCATGTTATTGTGAGATGTGACATTTGTTATGTATAAAAAGAAATATTGAATGACAAATCCGATCAAAATGGAGCAGCAGAAATGAATGTAATGTTATAAATATACATAAAAGATGATTGCAATTTTATTAGATATTATAACGAATCGCTTGTTATTTTATATATATATATATATATATATATATATATATATATTATATATATATATATATATATGTGTGTAACTGAAAACTCTATAATGGGACTAGTTATAATTTTTAAAAATAAGTCGCCTTGCTATATTACCGAAATGCAGAGCATAAGAAAAAAGTGAGAGCTTACTCTGAAAATGTATAAAAGAAACTTTAGTTCAGTTCCTTCGGGTCATATAAAACTTAGTTCAACCACGCCCTTGAGTCTTTTGTATAAGATATAAACCATGCAAAATTACCTTTTTAAAAAAGGTAAAAAACGGAGTTCCAAGTACATGCATTCTCTGTATAAAAGATTTAATATAAAAGACTAGCTAATTTAGTAGTTGATATAAAATCAAATATAATTATTATATTTGTGCCATATCGTTTTCTTATTTCAAAAGTTATACAACTTAAAAAATTAAATTTTCAAGAAAAAGAAAAAAAAATTTTTTCAATTTGAAAAGTATTAACTAATAAAATAATACTGGTAAAAAATGTATTCTTAATATAATATATATTGGTAAAAAGATGTATTTTATTAATACTTATCAAACTCATTCATGATAATAACTTGGAAATCACGATTTTTTAGTTGTATTACTTTTGGAATAAAAGAGTGATATTAATTTTGAGATAAAAAGGTGATATTATTAAAAATTTTACTTTGTTTATCATTCATACACATTTTTATTTTCAATAATTTTTTCTTGAAATCTTGAATATTTATTCTTAACTTGACTTATTTAACAAAACGTCCGAATACGGTATAATTTATTTGTGATATAGATTTATTATACTGAAAAAGATTAAAATCAATGAAGAGTCCACTTCTTCTTATCAGTCAGTTCAACTGTTGCTGATAATAAAATATGAAAATAAACTCTACTTACTCGGTGATTCGCGCAAACATAACCAAGATCATTTCGCCGCTACTTTATGCGAACTGTGTTGTGCGTGAACTTGATGTTATATCCTATGTGTCTCTTGATATCGGACGTTATAAGAAAAACGCAAAGTTTTGATTGTTTGAAAGTAGTGTTTTTAAAACTCGCAGCATTATATTTTGTTTGAGATATTTCACTTTGCTCGTAATTTTTTAACAGCATTCTTTGGAAGATGCATGTAATTCGGTTACATATGCATGTGTTACATATATATTTTATTGTAACAGAAATTTCTTCATTTTTATATACAGCACTTTTTGTTCACATTACACGGCCATTTGTTCAATAAATAAACTCGACATTGTACAGTCAGCATTTAAAAAACATTTAAATATTAACAGATACCAATCGTGCTTCTGCTTTAAATAAATTTTAAAATAGTTAAGAAAATATTAAATGCAATTGTGTGTGTGTGTGTGTGTGTGATTTTAATATATTTTAAAAATATGTTTCGTTTAGTTTTGAAGAAAACATTTCGCATTATTTAGAAGCGCTTTCTCAATCTTATAGATAATTTTATTTTTCAGTTGGGATGAAGCTTTTGTCAAATACATAAATGTAATTTGACAAGTTTCTCATCATTTCACCTTCTTTTTCTCTTTTTGATATCAAATCTTGTAAAGCCTGTCTCTTTCATTTCTGCCTGTCACCTGAGTGCAATACCGCATGCCGTTGAAAAATCCAGGACGGCGAAGATCGAAAGTGTCGCCTTGAGCGAAACTTACTCCTCCGTTACGAGACTTAAGGTATCCAAAGTCCGCTCAGAGGGATGAGCTGCAGGGCTCAAGACTACCGAGTTACCTGTCGGTATAAATCCCGGCACGTTAGGAGACACAGTAACTTCCGGTTCCAGGCTGGCGCTCCCGCAAAGCAATTTGGACCGGTCTACCATGCATAAGTGATCCAACGATCCGCGAGCAGTACACAAACTTGTCACTTATTCTGTAACTATGCTGTCAGGGACCTTGGGTGCGATTCCTCTTCGTGTATCGCGTGAGCGTTCCCTCTCCCCCATTCTCTCTCTCGTTCTCTTTTCGCCTCCCTCTTTCGTCTCGCGAAACAGAAGATGTATCGTGCAGTTACATTCCCGCCTCTAAATCCTTCCGAGTGAGCGGTGCCACCGTGAAGAACATACAGAACCAACTTTACCTCCGTCCACGATGCGGCGCGTTCGCTAAAGGGATGAAAGCGGTATCTATATACGTGCAGTCGGCAGCCAACTCTCGGTGCAGCTTTCGAGATTTATTTATCGCTCTGCACGGGGTGAACCCTCTTCGACAATTCCTTATGGACCGCCTCACGGGTTTCTTCGTTAACTGTCGTAGGGCGCGGAAATACGGGGGCGACCGTGACGAATTATCTTAATGATCGCTCCTGAGCATCCGATCTTCGTTTAATCTCTGAAGCGTTATTTGATGGTCGCACTAAAACTAGAAGTGGCTGAGACACTCTCGTTTTGCGGTGAATCGGATTAAAGGAATTGCACCTTCGTTAGATTTCGAAGGTTTAATCCGGGACGACGGTTTAAAACATCAATTTAGTTTTCATCAAGTATTTTGTATGTTAGCAGATATTTGTTAGAAAAAAATTTGTTAAAAATGCGTTATTGTTTCAAATATATTTTAAAAATTAATGAACTTTATTAATTTAATTGCAGATTATATATTTTTATTAAATTTCTTCCAAATTTTATATGTTACAAATCTTTTAATCAATATTACTATTGATTAAAATAATCATATAGTAGACATTTTCATAATAAATGGAATATTTAATTGTTGATTAATATATTTATATAATTTATATCCTTTTAATAATATAGCAAAATATTTATAGTTATTTCACTATTTTTTATAGATAGTAATTGATCAAGTAGTAATAATAATGAAGCAATTTCTTTAAATATATTTTTAAAATTTTACTGACGAACGTGTTATTTTACAATTTTACATCAGGGTTTTGGTTTAATTAAAGACTGCTGCAATCGGCAGAATATTTTTTTGATTTCCCAAGAAAACCGCTATAAATTACAAACAGTGTCCGTCTAGAGACGTGAGAAGCAGGATATTTTTCCTTTTTCCCAAAGTCTCTGAGCGAAAGATCGAGGAGTACAATACGTATGAGCCTGGTATAATACATCGAATCGGGACGAAATGCCTTTTCACAAGTTCTTTTGAGCTTTCAAAGCTCGGAACAATATCTGACTTGAGATTGGGGTCGTGAGAAGTCCCTCGGGTAAGAAGTGTTATCTACGTTTCCCCAAGCCCGAAACGAGACCCCCACCAACCTCCATTCAGACTACCTTTAACCCCTTTTTTGCAGACCAAGCACTCACTCCCCATTTTAATCACTACTTCTGATAGCCTTCTCAATTGGATCAGGGACTGGCAAGAGGTGTGCACGCTATCAATTTTTGTTCAATATATGCTCCTACAATTTAACCATTTGCAATTTTTAATCTTTTTAACACAAAATCTTTTTAATACAAAATTTACAATTTTGTATTTAACGTAATATATTTTGTATTATAATATATATTGCTGCAAGTAATATTGCTGCCAGTTTTGTGTTGTTAGAGATATTATTCTATACGCACTTGATAATCACATTTTTATAATAATTTAATATATATTGTTTAAAAAGTCCATTTATTAATATTCTTTATATTAATACTTATAAGTATATTAATTAATACATATGCCATCGTCATGTAAGAGGTTTGTGATATTACACCAACTATAGTATAAAATAAAGAATGACCTTTTGACACAAAACTTAATTATAGTTACATACTTTGAACAATAGGTTTATTATGCAGTTATACAACTGTTATATTTCTCTTCGGTGAGTATTCAACGCGTAACAGCATAGCAATGCATGCAGTTACAGTAAGACGCTTCTTAGTCTTAGTGGAACGCTGTGCTTATTGCTTCATCTATGCAGAAGTTAGAACAATGGCACAAGTTGCGAATTGCTCTGGGTTATTATTATACTCCAATTCATTGTTCCAATATAAAAACACGCCGAATAAATATTGTATGTCGGATAAATTGCAAAAATCTCAGCACGAATCTCGCGTAAAACCTTTTTTGCATCATTTAATTCGAACAACTTGCTGATGTTAATAAATGTTTGTCTAAAATAATGAAATAACTTGCTTCATTTCGAAAATTTTATCGAAGTATCAAATTATATAACGCACACACAATAAATATTTTCTTTTCATGTAAATATCAAGATATTGAAAAAAATTAATATTTTTTTCTTAAATCATATGTTATGATGTGACTTTTATCGTGGAAAAGTTTTTTTTACGTTTACATGTTTCATGAAATCGCTATATACAGATTTATTTATATTTTGTGTGAAAAAGAAATAATGAAATTACAATTTAAGTAATTGTTTTCATAAATATCTATGTAAAATTCAAGTGTAGATGAGTAAGTAACAAATTTATACTTTTATGTTCTTTACTTTTATATTCTTGAAGTGAGGATATCTTTTATATTGACATAATGTGTCCCAGAAAACCAGTTAATATTTTTATGTAATTTACGAAGGTATTTTTATCTTCAGCCAGCTATGTCACATTTATTACGAGCAAGTTAGACGGCAATTAACACGATTAAAAGTTTGTCATCTGCGCCAAGGGCGCAGCTATCCGCGAAAGTATTCCATAATGCAGGCTGGAGTTGTGAAAAGACCATATTCTCGGTTCGCCATTAAGCCCTCGATCGTTCGAGTGCTAATTATTCGCGCGGGTCTAATGATGCCAATTAAAATCTCCTACGATTCCGTCTCGCCCATTGGGAATTTCATCTCGCCGACTTTCATTTACCATTCTCTTTCCTGTTTGTGCCTATACATTTTCTGACTATTCACTATTGTACATAGTTTAAAAGTCAAACATTTGTTACATATTTAAATAATCACGAAATAATCACGTTCTATGATATTGCACCATAAATTCATCCAATTCATTTTGCAATTAGCATTAATAATATATGTTCGGTAAATTTAAATAGAGTTAATATATATGTTGCATTCTCTCTCTTTCTCTTTCTCTTTCTTTTTCTCGGGAAATTCAATAAAGCTGTATTAATTACGAGTAATTATGTATCATCAGTAAATAAGAAATGTATTATAGCATTTCCCTCAACTCCGATGAAAGCTGCTACATTATAAATTCGATAATCAGATTTTCAAACTCATTAAATCTTGTGATGGATTGAATCGAATTTGATACGCGAATATCGACGCACTTCATAAAATATAACGATTTAGCAGTATTTCGCAAAATTTTGTTAATTGATATAATTTATTTCTATAAATATTTAAATAATAAATACAGTGCTATTATGGAAATGAAATTTTTAATGTCTGAAACTAAATGCATGTCAACTCTTCTCAGTCATCAAAATGATTGTTGTTATTGAACGAATGAAACAATGATTCTCAAACAGTTGTGATCTTTATGTTGTAATTTCTATCTTGTCCTAATATCCTGGAGATTCATCTCTGCTGTTATCGGATGTTTGTCGTGTGACAGATAGATACACGAGTGTCCGAATGAAGTAAGCAGGGATTCTTCCGCGTCATTGCCGATAGCGAGATTAGGTTCAATTTCCTAACTTAATCTTAGCAAAAGCGAGGATCTTGCGTTACGCCGCAGGGTCTTGATAACGGATGGTTCTCTGTTATTGTTATTGAAATGTTTAGCTGATGCGTTCGGTTGTGATGTTACGCATTTGTAGGTAGATATATACCTATGGAAGAGAAACACGGAACAGGATATATCGTCTGCAGCATCCGGTACCACTTGGGAATGGTTGACTAGGGTTCGATAAAGGGTGCAAGACGATGTACAGTACGGATTGGTGATGTAGCAGTCTGAGATGTGGCCGCAAGCTATGCACGGAATGTTCGCGTAGGAGCTCGGTGGTTTGGGGTGCGAAAAGGGATGGTTTGATCTATAGGACAGTGCCATCTTAATTAATTTCCTCTCAATCCAGAATCGCGCTCTCTAAGAGCTTTGATACGATAGTGAGTCAATCATGTCATATACTATGTAATCATTATTGCTCTTACTAAGTTATAAGTTATTACGATAATTTTGTAAAAATGTGATTATAATATAAAGTACAGCGTATATAGTAAAAGATATAATTTATAGTTAAACAGTTTTATACTTTTTCGATTTTTATAGCAATTAGAATTTACAATATATTATAAAAATGTTATAATACATTGTAAAAATAATTAATCTTTTTAGTAATATTCTATAAAAAATATATATAAATTACATGATTTGTTATAAGTATTTTATAATATTAATTACTTTACTAACTCACTAAAAACTTTTAACTTTTTTGATTCATTTTAACGTGTAAAATATTGGCATCTAAATATTGAAATAATAGCAAGTGATCTTATAACTGACTTTTGAATTGTAATATGTCGTTTAGAGAAACTATGTCAATAGTGTAATAGCATAGCAAAATATTGGATGTTGTGAAAAAAAGTGATTAAAAAGTGTGCTGCTTACGTTGTGTATATTTATATAAAAGGATTTATTACAATTTTATTTGTCAAATTGTATATTGTAATTAATAAGTGGCGAGGGAAAATTATTTTTTTTTATTTTAAATGAAATTTTAAAATATGAAATCAGATTTGGAATAGCCGATTAAAAAAAATAAAATAACGATTATAGGCGTGGCATCAAAGTTTGTGGAACACGCGAAAATATAGATAGAAATATTAATTAAATGATCGTTATTTTAAGTATAGTATGCGTTACAGTAAAGTTGACTTTATCGATATGCAAGCTAAACGAATCAATTAAAGTTTTATTGAAATACGCATTTTAAATAATTCTATGCTTATATATAAAATAGATTAATTCAGATATAGCATGTTATTCAGTTACGTTCTTCTTTATTGAGCAGGAAAATTACATATCAATAATCGACTATAAAATTACTTTATTTTATTATATTTATATTTATTCGTAGAAAGCTTAATTTAAAATTAATTTACAAATTCTTTCTATTTGCACATAACATTTATTAGAGAAAATTATGATTTTCTAAAAATATTTAATACATATTTCTTTTACTTACTAAAAAGTTTAAATAATAACTAAGTAAATTAAATAAAAAAATATCCATTATTGTCAAGTTTGTTCAAATTTTCTTTTACCTATTTCCATAAGAAAGTAAATTCGCCACTTTTAACGTCAATCATTTTGTAATACGCGGAGACAGAGCAATGGTCAGATCGCAGTGGTCAAAGTCAACGACTAGTCAGCCATAGTCCCTTTCAAGTGGGGTTACTGACTTCATTCTAATAATCACTGACCAGACGCTTATTCGGACATATTATATTTTTCTTCAGAGCTGCCTGACCCTGACAATAAGAATTAATCGACGTCTCAGCACTTTCTTTACCTTTTCCTCTTGGCCGAAGAACGACGGGACAGTAGAGTTTTTCAATCGCCGTTACCGCAGATAATTTCTGTTCATCCTGAGAATCGTCATAAAGTCTCTCTAGGAACGTGCCATAACGCACAGAAAGTCATAAAGTATCGATCGTAAGATAGTTTTGATTGCTACTGGAAACTGGCACATCTGCTCGTAAGAAAGGAACATATTTCACAATGTAACGCGTTAATGTAACTGGACGCTATCCAGACGTCTCAGTAACGGACCAAGGAAACTTAATTATTGTTCTAAGAGCTTATATTCTAAGAACTTTCGGTTATCCGTTATAAAAATATCGTTACTGTCTTATTTCATTATTGTTTAGTTTTTGTAAAACTAATTGCATGATGTGGAGTCTGTATACTGAGAGAAAAAGTACTAAATTTTAATAGATATCTGTTTGCATAATACTAGTTAAATATTTGCTAAATATAAATGTATATTCATTTGGTATAAAAACCATTAATTTAACTTAACTATTATATCTTTATATTATATTTAGCAAATATTTATTTTCTCTAAGTGTAGATAATCAATTAAATTTTTGCTTCTAAATTACAATAAAATAATTTAATCTTTGAAAAATAATTGTATGTTATATGGCTGTTTCAATACACATTTGTGCTGTATGCAATGTTATAACGATAATTATGTATCATTCCCTTATTTTAAAAGTGATGCAATTAACAAAATTAACAATATTAAAAATTGCAATAATATTAAGTAAAAAGATTAAGTTTCCCAGAAAAGTAGAAAAATTGTTTTTTAATTTATAAAAATTTATAGAACATTATTGATTAATCAAATAATATTGACAAAAAATATATGCTTAACATTAAATATGATTTTTATAATTTTTGTTTTACAATTCTTAAAGAAACATTTCTTTTAAGTTGTGATAATTTTTTCGATTAAAAAAAATTCTTTTTGAGTTGTAACGATTTATATGATTTTTTAATGAAATTTAATGAAGTTCCTTTGATGACTGATAAGATAATGTTTATTTAATTTACTTATGGTAAAATATCTCGAACATCACGTTTTTTTAGTTGTGTCATTTTTGAAGTAGAGGAGCAATATGTATATATAATTCATCATACTAAGATTATCTCAAAACATAATTTTTCATGTTAAACTCTTGTTAAGGAAATATTGACTTTAAATTCGTTAAAGAATTTATAACTGAGAGAAAGTAGGCGAAGCTTGGAATATCGTATACAACGCAGAACACGGAACTTGTTGCATTTCACCTACTTTTTAGAACATGAGTTAGCAGAATATTTCAAATATTTATATTTCTTAATTTTTAGCTTCGTATTTCTTAATCTTATTATCAAAAATATTATACCTTTCCATCTGTCGATTATTAAAGATCTTTTCAAAAAATTATGTGTTTTCTATGTACATAAATATATAAAAGTGAATTAGATAAACTTAAATTGTCAAGCATTTAGTTCGAATTTTTATAAGGAAACGGACAGACCTAATGACGTGTTGATATAATAAAAGCCAAAAGCGCAGAAATATTAGGATTAATAACTCTTAACATTATTAAAAGATATAATTCTTGGCTATGTGGCGCGAGCAAAAAAAGAGACGGAGACAAATGGATATTGTCGCGATTATATGTCGCGATCATTGTTGATGTTTTTGTCAGGACACACGATTGTGTGAGCAGCATCTGTTTTATTTCCTCATATAGTTTTAAAAACATTAATCGTATTCTTTTCGTCAGTTTATGATTAATACATATTTAACTATGTGTCAATGTTTAATAAGCTAATATCACACATATATACATTTATTTTAATTCAATGGAAAAAATATACTTTATTTTGAGTTGTATTACACTATACAAACATCAAAAGGAAACTTTAAAATAGCTGACTTTAAAACAAATTTTAATTCAGATAAATTTGTATAAAGATATATTTTAGAATAAATAATGAAATTGATTATTTAATTTTCTAGAATATATTATTCTATTGAATGTAAGGAAGAATATATCTATTATTGCATATTTTCGGCAATATAATTATTTGAATTAATAAATCTTTAAAATTAATTTTTTAAATTTAATTATATCGGCTTGTTTTAAAATAATTAATAATATTTTTGCCAATTATTTTTACAATTTTAGATATTCGTAAATGTAATATTTCTGCTGTACTGATATATTGATTTGACATAGGTATGCAATAATTCCAAAAATGTATAAATAAAAGTACAAGCAAAAAGCTTCAGTTATACAGAAATGATTGTGCAGGCACACAATGCGTGTTGCGCAGAAAAATAAATTTTTAGGAACAAAAGCAGCGGACTATTTAATGCTCTCGATACAGTATATGAATCGTTTTTATATAAATACGCCTTGTATTTTTTCATGTATGTTTTTGTACGTTATATATATATGATGGCGTATCTTGTTACTGCATGTACGCTGCAGATTGTCTGATCTGTAATATTATATTACCATTTTCGAATTTACTTTTTCTATATATCACTACAACAAACCGCTTTTTAATTTTATTTCTTGTAGTCGGTTAAATATAGGAAACTTTTTAAATCGTCAAGTTGTTAAAAAAATATTTAAAAAAATATTTAATACACAAATTAAGCTAATTACGTAAAAAGCAAAAGAAGCATAAAAAAATCTTAATTTTTATTCTTACGATTTTATAAGACATATACTCAATCTATTAATTATTATTACTCTTAATTTACTCATGTCGTAATAATTTCTCTTAATAATGACAAGGAAGCTGCAATGTATGGACATGTGTGCAATAGGGATAAAGTTTCTGGATGAAGTTTTAGCGTCAATTACTCTTTTGTGTCGTCTCTTTTCGCACGGATGACTGATCCATATAGTCATTTGGGTTTAGTAAACTCACACCGAGCTTAATGCACTGCGAAGATTTATATACATTTCACCTTACGTATATCATACGTTTACGAGCAATAGTATAATAAAGGTTTAGAAAAAAATAGAAATGCACAATTAAAAAGAATAAGAATAATGAGAAATAATAAGAATAAGAAGAATAATAACAATATTAATAACAAAATTATTCTCATTATTGTTATTCCTATATATTATTCTTATTATTTTTATTAACTTTGCTTACTAGTTCTCAGAGTAAGATGGTGCAAATTAAAACTTATTTTTTAATAAAAAGAAAGATTTTTGTCGCTCTTTTTGTTTTTCTGAGACAAATGATAAAGAGAGAAAGACTTTTAAGTTGCATAGGATTTAATTTCAGATTTAAATAGGTTTAATTTAAAAAATTAAATATTTTATAAAAGTTGAAAGAGTACAGATATAAATCTAAAATATCTCAAAAGAAGGAGGATTTAATAATACAAGAGTCTCTGATTTACTGTTTGATCGTCGATTAAAGGTGACAGTCATGTAACGAGAAATTAAAGAAGATACGAAAGTTTTAAGCGTATTATGCAAGCGTCGTGTCAAAACTGAGATCAAGAGTATCATAGTTATTGAAAATGCTGCCGCTTAAGCATTATATGTGAGCATGTGTGTGTCGCGTATATGTGTTTGTCGGAGATGGGACCTATTGAGTTAACTATCCTCGTCTTCGGGATCAGGGAGCAGCACGTTAGGAAGTTATAAGTCTTTAAACTTTAATTTTAACTTGAACTCGACGGCGCTAAAGTTGGTTTAGTTTTACCTTACTTATACTTCTGCGGTCAGGACCTGAAGCCTTAAGAAGCTTCAAGATTCCACGATAAACCCCGAACGCTTTACATTATGGAGCAGTAAACTAGAAAGACTTTCGATGTAGACGTGTATTTCGTTTTTTTCAACAATTGCAAAATATTCGTATAATATTTGACAATATCTGATGCGTGAACATTTCACGTACATTTATTGTGATGTAATCTGATTTTATGATATTTTTGATATTACTTTTGACATCAAAATAAAAAATAGACGTTTATTTTCAGCTGCTGTTTTTATTATTTTCTGTGACTGCTCGTATATAATTCATTTATTATTAAATTTGCGTTAATAATCTCTTGTTTTATTTATTTGTATTTTTACGTTACTAATTAAAAATTAAAGCTGACATATATGTGAAATAAAGAATATTATATAACAAATATTTACATTTTATATTTAAACATTAAGTATTCATTCTAATTAAGTAAAAGAATATGTTATTTCTCATACTTCATGTTTCTAATATATTATTAAAAAAACAAAGACTTGTGCATTAATATAATTATTTATCTACAGAAATACTGCAGGTTGAATTACATTTATTTATGTAAAATTTCATCAAAAAATATTTTTGTTTTCATTTTTCATTATGTAAAACTTATTTTGTTAAAAAAATTCATGTTATTTATCTAAAATTCTTTTTTATACAATTATCTAGTTTCATTATAAGATTTCAGACACACTGCTTACAACATACTTGGTATTATTTAACGCAAATAAATTAATTTTTACTCAAAGTAAGCCTACTTCAAATACTAAATATGGCATTTAAATATCTCGAATATAAATTTTAGCGGCGTAACACTCATAAGAAGAAACGCTGTCGTAGACATCGTATTTTATCGTAGATGAAAAAACCGGGTTTTCACGACAAGCGTGTGCTGCTTCGTGAAAGAACGGATGCTCGTATCTTCTGTTTTAGACTCCGTGCAGAAAAGACACGACGACAAACGGACACGTTCGTTTTATTCGCCCGTATACGCAAGCAGGTATTTGTTCGCAGCCATGCCATGAGGTGCCGGTCGATCGGATCCTCCGCTTGTTCCGCGCGGTTCAAAAATTCACCTACCGCGGAACACGGAAGTTCCGGCAGCGCTTGTCGTTCTTGTTTATTTTTTTTTTTTCGCAAAATCGAGTTTCCCAGTCATTCTCGCATCAGTCAACGTCGGCCGCCGTTTTTGCAAATCGCGGCGTCGCGATATCGGATAGGTAATTTCCGAAATCTCAGCCACCCGTCGGATGATCTATTGCCGGCGCATCGGCCATTCGATACTGCTAACGCATTAGACCGTTCTATGCATTCGACATCACTGAGATCAATAGACACTTCTGACACGTTACATCGCGATATGTAACAAACGGAGGCGAATCAGGAGTGTACGTTACCATCCATGGTCAACACTGTATTGCACGTATTATATCTATGTGTACGCATAATTGACATACCACGTCGAGAGCGAGCTATTAACGTCGATATGATTGCCATGATCGAAACTGTTCGCTTCATAAATGTCCAATAACAAGCATGACAAAATATGTACTTTCCAACTGTATCTAGGACAAATGTTCTTGGAAGTATATATTTTAATTGATTGAAAATGTCTCGGTGCAATTATTAGCATTATTTCATTTATTATACTTTTGTGAAAATAAATATTTTTCATTTTTCTTTGGAGGATTTTATATCTTTGGAATAATTAGCAAAATTTTAAGTTTATTTCTCTTCTTCCGTTTTATATGTCATTTAATTATTATATACACATGAATTTATTTTTAAGTTATAGCGTCTAAGAGATATAAAAGCAATTGAAGATTAATATTATAAAATATACGCTAGACTCATCTTTGTGCAAATCTACAATTGAAAAAAAGCACGATTTATCTTCTAAGAAGATAGCAGTCGCATAGCAAATCGGCTTCTCCAAGAAATCTCTTATTCTCTTGCGCGATTCGCACCTTAAACTCCGGGCGACTTAGCTTTTCCTCCGCCACTGCAGCCACCCTCCTCCTCGGGGGTGAACGTCGCGACGCGGAGGAGGGTGATTTTGGTTTGCCCCTCGCTCGTAGCGACGCTAGCGCCGCGTCGGAGGCTCCAGTCCAACGTCAGCATCACTCGTGGTGGTTTCGCGCGCGCATCCACCGCTAAAGTGCAACCACTTTTCAAGGAGAAAAAAATCGAGATTCCGTCCTTTTTCGGCGATACTGGTCATTTCCGGCGCCGTCACCGCGTCGCACCGTTCGGCTGGTGCGACTAAAAATTTCGAACGGCGATTGTCGAGACACGTCGATCGAAAAGTCGCCGAAGAAAATCACAAGAGGGTGCGTTTTAATGAGAGAAAAATGGAATTAAATACACGAGAATGAATCGATGGCGATCGATAGGTGCGAGTGAGTGACCGTAATTGCGGATCTATCGATCGTTGACAGATCCTAAGTTCCCAAATAAACCGCGTGTGTGCGATTAAGAAAGTAGATTTGCTCAGCTTTGGATTTCACCCCTTGATCTGACAGCAACACGTTTGTTTACTGCTTATCGGGCAACCTGTTTTTTTCTTTTCGTCGATCTGAGTGTTTTTGGGAACGGTGAAATGTATTTGCGGGAATGCGAGGATTTTCGGCGAAATCGCAGAGTGATCGAGGAATCCCGGTCGACGTAGAGAAAACGCTTGAATTCCCAAAGACTAAGAGTGCATCGTGGCGTGGCGAAAAAGAAGAAACGTTACGTGCTTCGTGGAGAATTTGTAGAGAATTTTTTAGGGAAAGAATCACACAAGGAATCTATTTTACGGAAATAACTGTCTTAGAATGTGCTCGAGATGCTCGAGTGAAATTTGAAATAAATTCGATCCCGGGATTTTGCGGCAACAGAATGGTAGTTGAAGTGAGAGTGCAATGAAACGCATTCAGTGAAATTCGGATTAAAATGCTCTCACCTGTGCAAATTTCTCTTGTATAAAATTATTACGCGAATACGAGTGGAACATTGCAGCGTGTTTCTGGTATTTAAAAAAGACCGATCGAAATACGAGAGAAAATATATCTGCGAAATATTCGGGGTGCGATAAAGTGGAAGGTTTCTCGGGTTTCGAATGTGATAAACTTTATGCGATATTTGGGAAACGGATATGCTTTGGATGCCTCTGAGATTTTTGAAGGTGCTTGAATTTGAATCGAGTACGTTCAATATAACGTTCAAGAGAGATATTTCTGCGGTGATGCGTAAATGTGTCAGCAAAAATCCGCATTAAAGCTTCATGTTCTCTCTAATACCGATAAGCTTCGCACGAGTACGAATCTTCCGGTTTTAAGTGATATACTTGAATGCGAAAGCTCGCTCGTGAATTTACCTCAAAAAGTGGCGCGAACTCTCCGGGTTTCGCGTATAAAAATATGATTTTTATTTATAGTGACATGCACGCTTGACAAAACTGTGCATTTGGACATTCAATTTTTACCGAAAAACCAACGAGAGTTATGAATAGATCATAGACCGCAGATGTTTGCTTCTGTCACTAGGTAACAATCACAGAAAAAAATTTTAACAAATTAAGAGAGCTCCAGTGACGCAATTTTGATGTACGGTCGAACGTAAAGTATTTTAAATCCATGTATATAACTAGAGACATTAAAAATTGAAAATCAAATTGAGAATCAAAGACGGTTGAAAAAGGTATACCTAATATTTCTGTAAAGAGAATAAAATTTGTAAGAATAGGTTGTGTCGGAAAGACATAATCAAATAAAATCTAAATTGTATTAATATTTGAATCATCAGTAATTTTCGTTTGTAAACATTACGACAAAGAATCTAATCAATTTTTAAAGAGCGTAAAGGATACCGTGCTCTTCGGAGTACTCCATTATTCCACGTGCGAATTCTTGAGAGTTCCTTGGTCGGAGAAGAAATAATTTGTTCCAAGTTTTAGAGAGGTGATCGAACAGAATAAGATCGTCTGACGTTACTGCCGAGATGCCGGTTATCCGTAAGAGAAAAACGATTTTCCGCGGATACTGCGTAATCGTAAATATTTCTCACGAGTGACAAATAGAAAATTCGTGAAAAACGTCGTAACATGCGAAAATCTTCGCAATAACAGTCCGCGGCTTGCAAGTAAGTCTTTGGAGTGTTTTAGATTCAAAGAACCGTGAAAATAACAGTGTCATTCGTCTGTAAAATGTACGGTGAGTCTTGAAACAGAAGCGCACGTGAACTGTAAAAATACAGTCGCAATAATAGTAACTTCGTGCTGCCTTACGTGACCAGACGGAACCGTGTTCGCGAAAACGATTACGCGAAGTGCTGGTGAAAAGTACTTGTGAGACTAAAGCTCCGACTGACCGTTTGATGTACCCTCCATCGTGCAATTGCAGTTTTCGGGCGGTTAAAGTGTTGTGCGAAACGCAAAGATAACAGCTACGGTTGACATTAGAGCGCCTTTCTCGTCGAAATGTCTTTTGCAGGCACGGACTTTTAGTATCAAGTGCAATCGCGATTACCTGTTCAACTTTTTATCGCGCGTTTTATCAACGTAATTAGTCGCTCTTTCAGAACGGAATATATCGGGATAAAATTACGTGTTGTATCTAAATTGTTATTACGAGTATGTATATGAGGAACGTCACGAAGTTACGCAATTAGACGAATAAGAATATCATGAATATAGTAAAAGTAAAACGGGGATTACATTGCGCAATTAATGTTAAAATACGGTAAGATAAAAGAGAAAGTTATAAAATATCGTCCAAATTACGGTATTACGCTCTGCGTGTTTCGGAATTTTATAAAATAAAATTGCAATTGAAAATAAAAAAAGAAAAGAAATATTTTGAAATTAAAATTTTCCTCCCTTTTTCTTCGATCGATAGTCGTCAAGATAAAATCATAATATACGCGATATGCGCGATCGGCTATAACAATATTGACATTGTCAACGAATGAAACTTCTCTTCTCGCCATCGTCGATTACACGCTTTTCGGCGTACGCGAAAAGCTGCCGCCGCGGACGAGAAAGTGTTGACAGTGCGTTCTATTAATTTTCCATCACGACGTAAAGTTTCCCGTGAGTTCAGGCCGAAATTGAAGCAACAGCTGCGTGTTGTGAGAAGATCGCGCGACATCGCGGAGGAAAGTAAAATATGCATGTGGGTAAAAGTGTCCGTCGTAAGCTCGACAAAAGCGTCACGGAATTCCTTTAATAAATCGCTATTGTCCTCGCGCGAAACATCGTATCATGTGTCTTCAAGCGAAGAACTATTAGATACTCTTGAGTATCGAAGATTGTTGCGACTCTCAAGATCGTCGCCTCGGGAATCGATCGCTCTCGTAAGAGATCGAAGAGTGTCGAGCAAAAGCTGTGCTGAAAGTGGTTGGATACTTCGTAGCGAGTGCTCTAAGGGGTTGTCCCTTTTTAGTTGCGTTCTCGTCCACCCGACTCCATTCCGTGCCATTGTCTTCCGATTGTTCGATTCGGTGTTCCTCCGTGAAAAGCGATTTCCTCGATCGTGTGCACTTCAGAGAGAAGAGGAGCGCGACTTCTTCGAAGGTAAACTTTTAAATTACCTTAAATAACGACCAACTTTACAAAAAATTATTAGTAGGGTATAATAATATATTCTAAATTAGACATATAGTTAAAATTGAAATCTTATTTCCTTAAAAGGACGAATTATACAGACAGATTAGCGAAAAATTTTATACATACTTATAAATGATCAATAGCTCTTAAGAAACTAGGATTGTACAAATAACGAGCTATTCAAATGTTGAACTAATTATTATGCAATATATAATGTAATTTCTATTTATATAATTATCATTAATTTAACATACGTAATATTTTAAAACAGACAACTCACAGTTTGAAAATAAAAAATTTCGAAGAGTTAAAAATAATTTAATATTAAATAATATCTGCCAAAGTCGTAATAAGACTTAATGTAAAATTTTATGTACGTAAGCATCAAGGAATACGGACACTAATTGCTTCGAAAATGATTGCGAAAACCCATTATGTTCTTGAAAGCAATACTCGACTTTTCCTAATTACGAGTTTCTATGACTCTTGCATAAGATTAAATGCTTATATTGTGTTATAATGACCTACAAAACGGTTATCATAAGAAATGTTATCTTAAAAATAATTTTTTAATATATTAAATATATATAATGATAAATTTAATATATTTCTGTTTGTATGAAAATTAATATTATAATAATCAGAAAACTTTCAAGTATTATCTTATCTTTTCTTTTTTCTCTTCACGCTCTTCTTTATTTAACTTCTTAATCCAATATTTCATAAGTGGAGTAAATACTTTAAATTATTTATTTTATATTTTAATATTTTAATTTTTTTATCAACAGTTTATAATATTTAGATACAGTAAATACTTATATATTCTCTCAGAACTAAAAAAAATATGTTGAAATTATTACGGAACACAAAGGAATCTCATTTATGAAGATTATGGTAAAGTTGTTATAATCGAGCATTATCCCGTTCTTGGATAATTTATTGAACGTACACTGTTAGAGCGTGATAATTAAAGGGCTGTCACAGTTTTCTAGGCAAGCAGTTAGTTCTCATTTATAAATGAGATTATAATGAATCGTGGACGCAAACTCAATTTCTTCGAAGTCCCTAATGGATTTGTCACAAAAGAATGTTAGCTTCGGGAATGGGAAGAGTTTGGACTCTCTTAATCTGTCTTTACTGCTTTCTCATTACCTAGAACTTCCTGAGTGAAGGCTCATTGAAATAAACGTGAGGGCTAAATTAAACGAGCGAAAGTCCGATATTGCTTATTTACGTCGCACGTTTTTCAAACCTGTCTTTGGTCGAGATCTTTGCTGTCGTTAGTCAGACCAAAAGTCACAAGATTACTACACACAAATAAGAATTTTATTTATTTATTGCGTGGAATAGTAATAATTAAAAAATATATTTATTATTAAAATATGTTATGGCTTTCTATTTATATGAATGTTTTATAATTAAATAAATATTCTGAAAATTAATTAAATGTTATGTTTAATTAAATATAATATTTATAAATTACATTTTATATAGAACTATTTGTTATTGATTATCATTCACAATTTTATATATGGCTTTATATTTAGTATATATTTTGTATTAAAAACAATGATTTTATAGGATGCTATTATTATACGTTTATTTAACGATACGTTAATTTAACGTTATATTCCGTACGGTTCATTAAATAAACGTGTAATAAAGAGTACTGAAATTAAGTTTTGAAAGTTAGAAATTTAAACTTCCGCGAAATTTTCTAAACTAGCCACAGACTTATATTAAGTACTTATAATAACTAGTTTATGAATTTGCAATTAACAGCTGAATTTCTTATTATTAATGCATTTCTTATTACTGCAATATATATAAAAAGAGATATTAATTTGACATAATAAAATATGTATTTTTGCTAATAATATAATTTTCAGAGTTGAGAATTCACGGATTCATTCATTGCGAGAGTTAGTTGATTACCATGCACATTTTCGAGAATTTTCTCTTCACGTATGAGAATATCGATGTGATATTTTTTTGCAGTTTCCGTGGTTTGGCAAATTACAAGTGTGTGAAATATCTAACTTTTCGCGGTCGACATATGTATGCACCGCTGCTGCGGGCAATTGCAGCCACAGAAGGGAAAAATATCAATCCATAATAATACCGCGCAAAATAATTTCTCTGTATTAAATTATAATAATTTTAATGTATCGCCGCTGGGGCATTGCACTATGGCACATCGATCTTTGAATAACCATAAATTCAGCCGTGTAATTTATCATATATCATTATAATTGATAATTATTCTGCTTGCGTCTACCTTTATTTACTGTTTAATTATTTATCGACTTATTAATAGTATTTTTGTATACATATATTTTTTAATTTGTAAATATTATTATTGTAAATATTATTGTTTTTGATCCGCAAAAATGTTTGTGAAAGATAATCAATTTCGTAGCTTTATGTAACAAATATAATATAAGGATATAAATTGTGAAAAAAATTCCCTCTGTCATTTTAATTTATAGACGTATGAACTAAAAATATCGGAGGTTTGATTTTACGAGGTAACGGAAAGAGGATTCGAATGAACGGAAGATGAAAGCGGAGGAAGAAAACGAAGGACAGGGATTTCGAATAATAGACGAATCTTGCGCAAAACTGAAATGATTGATGGAAGCTCACGGGTGGAGACTGCGAAATGCTTCGGAAACAAAAGGGGAGGAAGCAGTTAAGCTTGTGTGCACGTACTAGGTCGGTACCTGAAATGCTCGAATGCAGTTAATTCGAATGCTTCGATAATAGTGACCCCGCGGAGAGTCATCAACCGGCTGGCTTCGGTTAATGAGTTTTCCAACCCTTTTCCGAGAACTGACATTTGCCATAGTTTGATTTTGAAAAAGCAATCTCTATTTGCGTTTCTCTTTCATTTTATTCTATGGACTCGAGATTGAAGTTGCAAATCGCACTTAATGGAAAAAATGATATTTGGCGCATTAAACAAGAATAATGTAAAATTAGAAAGAATAACAAATTTTATAAAGCATAGCTGACGTTTTGATTCGCTTCATACCTTAATATTTTATAAAGTAAGTTTTTTCAAAATTTCTACGGTTTATTTGCAAGAAATGAATAAAATTTACTTAAAGTTGATATATTAGCAATTATTTTATTCATACATACAGGTTTTGATTTTCTAAATTCTTAAGAAACAAAAATTATTGATGTTACTAAAAGATCTTTTATATTCGACAATTTTTTTTATTCTGAAATAGAAATTATTCTTATAATTACTTCTTATAACTATTTTTATACATTTATAGTTGATTTATATGAGAAAAAACCTATTCGTATATATTTAAGATAATATTATATCTTACAATTCTGCTTAATGGCGGAATTATCATTATTCAGATTTAACTCCGAAATTTACACAAGGTATGACCTAATGGTCTTCCACATTCATTAAATATCCAAGTTGTCACAGAAATATGTATGAACCTAAGGAGGTTATCGCGCAATGCAATTTTTCTTCATTAATTTTGTCCAGTTTGCGTATGCACGAGCAAACCAGTGCACGAACCAACGTGAGTTTATTAGATAAATATTAAAAATGTGCTTCACATTTGTTCTACAAGTTTGATTGATATATCTCAATAAAAAAAAACATTCTACCTTAAAGATATAAATAAAAGCAATTTATATATAATTTATATATAATATATATAATTATAATTGAGCATTAATTAAAACATAAAGAATGCATTAATAATATCTTTAATATAAGTCAATTCGTTATAACATTTTTTCTGAAAATAATAAAATAGTATAAAAATGTGAGAAAGGAAAGATATATCCAAATTTTTATAAGCTATGGAATTAAAATATGCAATGTATCTCGAGAATGATGATAAAGTTAATGAATGCACCGAGCATTCAGTTTATTATACATTTCAATATAGTCTTTACGTTTCATGTATATTAATGAAAATTTTAGTTTTCATTGTATCATAATGAGTATAACAAACAAATTTTTCAAATAATGCTTTTTGGATTGTATGCGTATCGATTAGAAAATGTATTAAGAGAGATATCTAATTCAAAAATAATGAAAAATACGAGCATGTTCTCCAAGAGACTATCAGAATGACATTGATTTCTCTTCATGCCATGTAGAAGCACCGTACTTTTATATATTCGTGTAACAATCCAAAGTCCTTATGTGCATGAGGACATGGCGTAAGTCCAGTTCGTGCTAGATTTTCGGAAAAGTTGCTTCTCGAAACTTTTGCGTATTTTTAAAACCGAGTCTTAAAACTTTCCCGAAAACTACTTCGACGTCGCGGCATATTTCCTTGTTCGATTTAAGCCGAAGGATCTTACTATCCTCGCACCTTGAATTTTACGATCGGTGTTCCCATATCGCAATCGAGTCGGATAAACTTATCTGTTCTCTCAACGTTTTCTGTCCTTCCTCTTCCCTTTCTCTCTCTCTCTCTCTCTCTCTCTCTCTCTCTCTCTCTCTCTCTCTCTCTCTTCAACGATGATTTAGTAGACCAATAATATCGGTGTCGCAATAATTTTCTCCGCGTGACAAATATGTACTAAAACGTATCCGTAGCAATTTGTATCAATAACCATATTTCATTACACATATCACAGCGGTCTTGGTACGATCTCGATTCCATATTGGCGTTGCAACGCTACCTAATCACGCTTACATCTCCATTTTCTAAAAGAAACAGGATTGTGCACAAACAAGACGTATATAAGAAAAATAGCACTTTATAAGCAAGGAGATTCTGATGAATTTTTAACACCTCGTAGGATGGACTGGCATAAGAGAAAAAGAGATAAAACGTATAGAGTCGACTAGCGTATAAGATAAATTTAACATGAATGCAACCAAGGAAAGAAAGATTAATGTAGGGGTTTAATAAATTTTCGTAAATTTACATATTACGTGCAGTATTTACATTGATTTAGATCAATCAGTCATTGAAATTCTTATTTTGTTACATATTCTAGTACTAGAATTTTCAATCAATTTTATTTTATAGCAATTTGGTTATTTCGCATTATCAATTAAAGCGCAGCATCGGTCGGCGCCTGAAAATTCAAGCTCCGACCAAGTTCTACTTTCCCTCGTCACTGTAAAATTACGGCATCGTCTCCGGAATATGTAATCGCGTTCTTCCGTTCAATATTCATCGAAGCGTCGTCGTCGCCGGGTCAAAGTAATCACTCATAGCTGTGCACGAGCATAACGATTCTATACTGAAGGTCGATTAGTGCATTTGTCATGCAGCCGGAGTATCTGGGGTCGCGCATACTCCCATTAGTGACGGGCCTCAAGCCAGACAATGCTTCCATGTGAAGACGGCGATCTGAATTCTACTAAGTGAACGTTGGCTGATCGATGGGAATGCTATATTTCGGGAGAGGGAACAGTTCGTCATCCTATGAAATTCTGCGTGTGACACGGCCCGCTTCCACTTCGAAGAGGATTAATGTACAACTCGTATAAGAGACGTGATATCGCAGTTGCATCAAGCTATAACCCATGAAGTACGATTACACAGATTTCTGTCTTGCCACTCTGTAGTAAAAATCTAATCAATTAAATACGAATTCAGTACGATTATCCTACAATGTCCGTTTTTCATAAATTGTGTAGATTGACGTTGTATAATGTTTTAATTTCAAAAGTGCCTATTTTAGAAATTCTGTTGTGATTAAATAATATTATGAATTTGGTATTTGATGATAAAATATTTGCTTGTAAATACAACGTTGTTTATAAAATTACGTATAATATTTAATTAACAAAAAACAGGCGTGTTATCACGCAAATCGGAGTTAAATGCAAATGGAGAAAATAAATATACTTGTTAAATATGTATATATGTAGATTAGATATTTTATGCTAACTAAAAAATATAATAATTTTGAGAGGAACTTGTTCACAGTATTTTACACAATTATACAAACGTCGTATTGATTCCGAAATTTATATGCTTCATTTCGTAATTATTAACATGTTTTCTAATAAAACAATTCAAAAGAAAGATTGCGATATGAATTACGAGTGACTTACAATTTCATTGATGATTGGTTAATTAAATGTATGACATAAATCGAAAAATATTGTATAGAAAAAATTGGTGTTACGCAGTTACGTATCTCTGAAAAAAAAAAATCCTTTGTTATTTGCGAGTACATACATCGGCTGTGTGCTCGACACTCTCCATATTCTCTAGGGTGGCGCGTATGAAGCGTGTCGAATGAATCTTGCGTGCAAGAGTCGGTTTTACCAGGATTTATTCGCGTATGCTTCGTTAAAGGTGTACAAACACGTACTTCCGCGGCATTCATTAAAATAACAGATACTTGGTGCCGTCCAGATAAATGTCGGGGAACCGGATTTACGCACCTCCCTGCTGCTATTCATTTTAAACTAGCGCGAGACGATGATTCGTGTTGACTGTCGCGCTCGATGCTTTGCAAAGCTCGCTTTAATCGAGTGTCGCGAAAACTTGGACTGATATGGTTACAGATAGTACGGCATAATAGAGCGCGCGTAATCTAAAGAGGGAGACGTAAGAAACTAGGGTGGAAAAATATTTCAGTGCTCAGATGTGAAGCGAGCCAGGGCGTGTCCTTTGTTCAAGAAACATGCCCTAGGTCACGTCTGATTGATTTACTCTTTAAAGTATTCTTGCGCTAACAACTGGTTGCACATGTTTTTCTATAATTAAAAGTACTTGAGTGGCTCTTGAGTTTCAAGACAGAGAGCGAAGAATTTTGTCTCAAAAAATAAAACTTTGAATCTAATTTAAATTACATGTTTTAACGCATTACTTTGAATATAGGGAAAATACTTTAAAGATCTTCTTATTATTAACTCTGAGAGCTCGCGATCTTATTACAGCGAGATTTAAACGTTCAAGTGTCACCTTACATTATCGTTCGCGGCGAAAGAAATCGCCGGTACGCTCTAAAATTACGTAATTTCCTGTCGACGACAATGTCATTACGGACGATGTTTTATGCGAGCGAGACATGAGCGCGAGTGATCCAACATCTCACCGTCCAGTCAACAACACTTTAACAACCACGCGCGCATAATCATACAAGGATGATAGGACAAGCGTAACCGATAATGGATGGATAGATACGGCTGGATGAAACGATGCACGTGCTGGTTAATGTTGATTTTGCTCGTGCATGAATAGGTGTGTTTACCCGGTTGCAAGCACGCGTGCACATACGTATGCAGACTTCTCCCGCAACATTTGCCCCAAGAGCGTTTTACACTCGCAGTATAAAGCGAGAAAGTAAACAAAAGCGGTATAATATTGCACTAGTAAACTGATATACTGATTGCTGTTACAAGATGCAACTACGGACTGACTTTACGATGATAAACATCCACCTCCTGATTCTCATCTCTGGCTTTCCATTTTGAACTCTAATATGCAAAACCGATATTTCGTATAGTCGTTGAATCTAAGTGTAACTACAAACGAGCTTCTAACAAGTAATTAATCTTAAAACTGTTCGCCAAACTCTGTTTGTCAGTTCGATAACTTTGAAATTGTATTATTTAAAGTCACTGAGTTGTCAGAATTTAAGGTAAATTTAAAATGATAGAGAACATTGCGTTATAATACATTTTCAGCGTGTATTTGTTAACACAAAATATCTCTGTGAATTGTTCAAATATTGGTGCTATTAGAATCTTTTTTATCTCTAAGATGTATAATACAAAAATAAAAAGTGTATACAAGGATGGAGTGAAACTAATCTAGGCAACAAATTATATTTGTCTCCATTTTGACATTAAAATGACTTTAATGTTAAAATAATGAGAGATAATGTCAGTTTACTCCTTGGTAATGTAAAGCGATTATTGCGGATATCTGAACAATTAAATGTCACTTTGTTCTTTTTTTTAAATATAGATTTTTGTATTTGCAAAACAAGTTGGGTGTAAAAAAGCGAATCCAGCAGCGCGTTATAAGGTTAACTTTATATGGTTAACCGAACATAAGTTATCCGTATATAAATTTATCCCTCGAGATAGGGGAAAAAGAAATATAATTAGATATAAAATATAATAGGCCGTCATACAATGAGGCTGTCTCTTCGTATGTGCGATAAAAATAATAAGCAATTGAAAATTCAACATCATATGTGTTATTAACAGCCATTTTATTGTTATTTTATTCGAATCTATTGCGTATACGTACATTACCATTATTCATAACTTGGGAATTTTTTTGCAAGCGGAAGAAATTAATTAAAGTTTGACTTACTGTTAGTTATTTGCAAATAATATATACCTTATTTTTTGAAACAAATGCATCAATGTTTTGCAACGGGATAATATTCTATCGACTAAACAACGGAAGAAGAAGAGGAAAAGGAAGAGAAATATACATATAAGTAAAATGTGTGTGTGTGTGTGTGTGTGTGTGTGTGTGTGTGTATATATATATAAGAATAAATTAAATAATAGAAAGAATATTATTTCTATCGAAACGGATCTTGATGCTCAATAACATTTACATGCAAATAAATGTATTTTTCGGTTCTACAAACTCGTACTGATTCAATTTGTTTGACTTGTTTATAGAACTGAAAAATATATTTGCAAATTTACATACGAATATCATTAAGTATCAAGATCCGCTTCAACCGAAAATAAGTATCTTTTTATTATTTGATTTACTTTTAGTTTTATATTAGAGGAACGCCTCGTACAAATTGTTGTCATTTCCTCGAAGTATTGATATTATAGCCTTGGTTTATTGACATTTATGTGCAATATAAATCGATTTTCAGCAATATATATAAGATAGAAATGTCAAATTTCGTAAAAAAGCAATTAAATCGAGCAGTAGGATATCAATAGAATTAAGTATCTTTGCAAATTATGCGATTCTTACGACGAACATCAACTTCGCAATACGTTACCTTCTTCCAAATGTCGTTTCGCCAAAGTTGATCGTCGTAACCTTTTTTTAACGACGCAATAATGATACGCTCGTATTCAAATAATGACAGGTACGCGTAGATTCTTTGGCAGTAAAAATTTTGCAACCAGTTGCAAATCGGGCACATTCTTCGTGGTATTTTTCACATAATACCGTTGCTCAGCAGCACGACACTCTCTGCACGAACGAAATGCGCGGCATTAACTACAGCTAGGAGACGCGGTCGACTTTACGATCGCGAGAAACACGTCATCCCCGGTACTCCTGATTCTTTTATTTGGTCCGTCCGACGTCGAGCTTCGTAGCTGTTTACTGTCGCGTTTTAACGTCGCATAGGTGACGCGAGGTTCCAGGACGTCTGGCGAGCTGGAGAACGGAAGGATTTAGTTTCTCGCTCACTCCTTCGTTCCTCCACGCGATAGTTTCGAAGCTGCCACTGTCGGTTGTGCCTGAGGTGGCACCAGGAACTTGTCTCATGACTTGCGATAGTAACGCGAACGTTATAATACGAGGGTGGTTACGGTTTCTGAGTCGCGGTTACGGCAACGCGCACGGAATATTTTACAAAAATGCATACTCCGAAAGATCGCGGCATTCCTTATTCATGGCTGCGCGAATTCACCGCGTGTACATACACGTATCTACTGTCCACGTAGACCACAATTCTGTTGTTTGCGCTGCCATGGTCTCGAATGCGTTATGTTCACACGGCTCGTTTGTAAGGGTGTCAGCGCAACCGAAAAAAGTGACCGGCGATGATTTCTCCTATTAGTTCAACAGAGTGGAAAGTGAATATTGTTTAGAGATAAACGCGTGAAATTGTCGTCCGCCATTAATGCGATCGGTCATGCGTTTTAACTTTTAGTGCGAAATATGATTCACATAGATTCATCTATTGAATGTAACTGAATTGACTAATAAATATATTAATCCGATTTTTTTGCAAATCTAATTTGTTTTTAATGTATAATTTTACATAGATATTTTTACATAGATAGTAATTATGTGTATAATTTCACAAGAATTATTGATAATTTTATAATTTCATCTTAAACCAGTTTGATCCTAATTTAAAAGACCTGTTCTTAATTTAGCTTTAGGGATTTATCTAAATCTCAATCTAAATTATAAAATAAAATTTCATAGCAACTAAACAGCCCAAGATTTTTTACATTAATGTAATGTTAAATTTTTACAACTTTCTAACTTTTTCAAATTTCTAACTTTAGAAGTATTCCCGAATAAAGTTTCTTAATAATTATTATTTCAATTTTTATAGACAATTTCGTTTCCCTACTTTTTGAAAGTTGCAAAGAAATAGAGATTGTAAAGTTTAAAAGATACGTCCGTAAAATATCAAATTTAAAGTTCGATTGTTTGTAAGGAGAATAGTGAGAATCTACTCCTTTGGTTATGTGACATTATCTAACATTATCTGACATTTTATGTATCTACTACTCACCATTGATCAAAAACTTGTAAATGAAGATCGATAAGCGTAATCTACACGAAACAAAAGAAGTTTATTTCTAAAGCATTGATAAAGTCTTGGAACTTTATACCGCTGGAAGCTTCCTTCGATATAAAGCGATAATGTATTACTTGGCAACAGCCAGATCGGTCTGCCTATAACCACTGGCGCGGCTGCATAGAATTTCAGCTGAATTAAATAGAACACAAAGATTGTGTTAAATGCTGTTTGAAATTTGGTTTACGCACCTCGTTACAAATTCCGCGCATGAATGCCAAAAATTAAGATTGCTATACATTATTCTACAGCAAAGTTGGGAAATAAATAGCAAATCGTTACATTCTCAGTAACGGTAATGATAACGTATATTTTTTTAAATTAATAATGAAATTTTTTTATAAAAATTAACAATAACGCGTTATTTTCATGAAGTAATGTTGTTTCCAACCTTGTTCCATAATAGAGAAGACTGTGACTAGTAAACTATAAGAAGTAGATCAGTAAACAGAATCTATGTAAAAAACAATAAAGACATATGTAGATGTGTCTGAGGCTACAAATGTTTGTAACCTCCATTTGATGTTATAAATGTTTTGAAACATTCTTCAATTGGTTAGTTAATACAATTTTTCTTTCTGATTGATCAACTAAATATTTCGAAGTATTTGTAGCATTAAGTAGATCGCACTTTGAATATCCAGAGATTATCGTTTATTACACCCGTCCGATATCTTGACTTTATATCATCGTAATCTGCGTTTCATTGATGAATGATTAACATCCTTGTTTAATTATATTATATATATTATATATATTGTTTATCGTGAGATGACAATCGTTTTGAACAAGTGCACGAATTGCTGCGATGATTTTGTTGATATACGCGGCCTATCGCTTCGAGACTCATCGTGATTTTCCATGCGATCGTTAATAAACTCTGATCGCCATCGTCGAACCATTTTCACGCTCGAGCATTATTCTCCATATACAGAAATTATTTGACGATGAATATTTATTGCACTTTCGTTTTTTGCCATCATAAACTGAATATCGCACATAATTCACAGACGGATGTTTTTGCCTCCATTCAGATTTGTTCACCTAACAAACTGGTATAGATTTCATTTTTTTGATAAGTTTTTTAATTTTATCCATAAAAATTTAAAACTAAAAAGTTGGCTAACTCTAATCTTCCCTATAATATAATGTCCCTATATAATGCACAATTAATGGGAATTCCCAATAATGCTAAATCTTACACAGAAAAGCCAATTTTGCTGAAGTATCTGAAAATTTAATTAGATATAAATTTAACAAATGTTTTGGGCAAAATAATTCAGTACTTAGAATGCTTGAACTAATCGTTAAAATATCAAAATTTTTTGTAACATCCAAATTTTTTGCTCATTATGCTTGAGATTGCTACGTAATTATTATATGTTTTGATGATCCAACAAAATTATTTTCAGATCTGTATCTAGTTAAATTTTTAAATTTGTCAGCAAAATTGTCCTTTTCATACATAAATCTTATTAAAAGTACGCTAAAGCAAAGAAGAAGTAATATAAATGTAATTTTAATAAAACAAAGTTAAAGAGACATTATTAAAAAAAATGAACGTATATATTTACATATTATTTCTGTACGACCAATGTTTACCAAAACGTAATCTGGATTGGAAATCAACCATTATTTATGCATCAGCATAAATAAATAATAATATAACTTTTTAATGAGAAGATATTCTTTATCCTAAAGCCACAACGTTGAAATGTTTCCGCTTTTGCAAGGTAAGCAGGGAGGAAATGCAAATTTTTCTGTTCAGAGAGGCGATTTCCCGTCTAAAGTAAAACGAGAGTACTTTACCGCATAATTTTTTGCCCATTTTGTTGATTTATAGTCCTGTGTCGACTTCATTGCTAGTCGATTTTCCTCGAAGCTGGTACATAAATGAAGTCCGGTTATACCTATTACTTACGATCGATTTCTATCTCTTTTAACTGTATATTTGTTATAATTAAGATAATAATAAGGAAAAATTGAAGGAATACCCACGGAATGCAGATGATGAAAGATGTTATACATTCAAAATATCGCTTATCTTAATTTAAAAATAAATCATTCATATGTCTTAAAAGTTATAATCTAACAATTTTTTCGTAAATTACTGGAACTATATTTATCTCTGCAAATTTTTTTATCCTTAAATGCTTTTTCGATATGGCATACTCGACTTTTTTCAATGTTTTTCCGATATTTTTTCTATTATTTATAACTTTTTTTATTAATATAGATATATATATATGTTTGTTTGGTGTCGTTATGTTCCTTAATATTCGGTATTTTAAGTGAAACATTTTTTTACAATATGTTCAATTTTTATGGAATGTACAAGCAATCAAAGTAAGTTGGGGCAGAACTCCAGCGCATGCAATATTTATGACGTTACAAAATTACACAAAATTTATTTCCAATTAATTATTAAATATGTCACTATATATATATATATTATATATATATATATATGTATATTTATATGCCGTACACCAGTATGTATTCCCGTAACGTTTAAGGGTTAATTGGAAATAAATTCTGTGTAATTCTGACATTTTATGTCTCCAATATTGGATGTGCTCGCATTATCTTTTGTAATATAAAAATAATTGTAAATAAATAACGGTAATTAACATAATCAACACAGATGGTAGCATAAAAAACTAGACAGCACAAAGAGTTTTATCATATGCGACCAGGGAGTTTCATCACATTCGATTTGATGGTGAGTGAATGGTAGCGCTCGAGGTGATTCCATGCATTCCCTCTATTTACTGCAGGTGTACGCTTTCCTACGACTCGAGCACACACGATACAAGCCGGGAACATGTATATAAACGCGATAAATCGCCGACACGCGTTCGTCGACCGTGTGTGAAACTCCTGCTCGGATCGCTCGTCGAGTAGATCCGTCACGAATGCAGACGCCCACAGCGATGCATGAAGTGCATCGTGGTGCCGGTTGCACTCGTATTTTACGAAGTTTGCCGGTGCTTCGTCTACGTCATTTTTTCCTCGGGGTTCGCGCGCCGGAAGAGTGGAAATCGTCTCTCTGCGGAATGAGTTCCTGATACGGCCGAGCGGTCGGTAGATTTAGACGATTTGCGATCTACTGGAGGAAGGTGAAATAGAGGAATGGTAATTTATTGTCTTCCACGTACGGAGTGTATTGCGGCATATGTAGTGTGATCATTAAGAGTTTAGTTCCTATTAAAGTAATGAGATTTGAATGTAATATGTAGGCTGCATGATGAATCATTCCGCTAATGAAGAGAGAATATCGAGAATATGAGTAATTGATCAGCGATCAATTGAATTAATCGCGAATATATAATTGCTTCTCTTTAATATATTTTTGGCGAATTAAATGTTGTGCTTTTATCTGAAGGAATTTACTCATATAGTTAATATATACGTATTTCACGTACGCTTATTAATATTCTCATAACTTGAAGAACAATGTATAATAAAATTTGTAATTTTGAAATATTTTATTTCGTTATCAAATATGCGTAGAATTATTTCATTATATTTCAAACATTGAAATAGCAATTTTCAGTTGAATTTTTTTTTTAATTTTTGTTTTAATTTTAATTGAGTTGATATTACACAGAAGTAGGAACATAAAATATGATCTTTCTTTTTCTAAAATAAAACAATTATTTAAAGATAAAACATTATTATACATGTAAATAATTATTAACAATATGGAACAAATTTAGACGGATAAAAATAAATCTAATTAAATGAGAGAAATTCTATATTCGATCGAACCTTGCAGAATCAGAATAGTAATATCACTTAGTGAATTGCAATTTAATAATTTTAATAATTTTTTAAATGCTAATAAGCATCTTTTACAAGAATATTAATCGTTATATGTTAATGATAATCTAAAAATTATCATATAATAAATTCTAATTCTAATATTTAAACCAATTCCAATATTTATAAATTGCTGAAAGCAAATATTCAATTGTTTCGTATTTTTTATCATTGCAATGTTTAACATCAAGTGGAAAGTCACTCTCTGGAAGTGTTTAGACGTCAAATCCATTGAAGAGCATCCTCCAAAGCAATCGCTTGGTCCGTTTTCTAGCACATACCGACACGCAAAACCACGTTCTCCCAACATGAATTCACGCTCGAAGTCTCGCCACTCGACTTCTGTCGCTTTAAGCCGGATCGAGCCGACGTTCCTGAACCGAGAGGCAAGATCACTACTTATCTACGATCTAGCTATTCTGTGGATCAGCTCGCGCGAATCCGAGAGTCGATGGTACGGTGGCTGTGCGCCGGTGGTTGGCGAGACATACAATGCCCCGGTATCTCCCACCCTCGACCGACGAGGGGATCCATCTAGCCACCAGCTAGGGGTTTCTTCCTCCATCCTCTTAACGCGACCATCAATGTGCCTTAGTCGTTTGCAGAGCCCATCCCGGCTTTGGGCTCATCGTTATCTTAGCCGCGATAAGCCCCGCAGGAGAACAGATGACGACGAATATTTTTTCATCCGGGCAAATCTATTTAAAATTCTCATTCTATCTCTCGTGCGGCTGTAAATGACGTGAAGGTCTCACGCCATAGTAATTCCTTCTCGTAGCATGTTAATTTCCTATAAATCAACATCCGCGATTCACGCTCGCTTTCGTTCATTATCGCGACACACCTTTATTATTCTTTCGCAGTGAAAATACGCGCGATCAAATTGCGGTATCAGAATCTCATTTCGCGGTTAGACGACACTATCGTTGTTTCACTTTTTCCCCGCGGCGATATACCGTGGGAAATGAGGAGTCGATGCGATGCGCGACGGTGTTTCCGCTTGATGTGGAACATTACGACAAAGTCGATCTATCTCGAATGGATTGTGTTCGGACGAAAAGCCACGGATGAACAAGTTCATCTATCTATCTGTCTATCTTTCCCTGTAGCGGGATTACAAAAGAATTATCTAAACATGTATAAAACGTATAAAATATAATTACTAAATATTTATAAATATGAATATACATAGAAAAAACGGAATAGAGTCATCCGAAAGAGACAATTTTACTGACAATGAGTATTATAATGGAAAATTAAATAACATTGTAAATATGTTCATTAATGGAATACCATGTTAAAATATATATCTTCATATTTCATATATATATAAATATTATATAAATATTATATATATATATATATATATGATGAGAGATTTCTACAAAATTAATTATAAAAGATAAATGAATTATCTAATTTGCTTTATTATTGTCTTTTCCATCTGTCACTGTCGTTTTAATTAAAACGGTTTTTGGTTTTGGTTTATATTAATTAGATATGATTGTGTCACTCACGGAAAGTAAAGAAACTCGTTACTCCTGTGCATTTCAGAATTTCCATGGAATAGCTATTCACGATGACCAGTATGAAGTTTTTTCGCGTCATCCTAGCGCTCCTGGGAGGCTCGCAGGCTTTGTACGCACAACCATCGGCGTCTCCAACTGTGAAAACCGGTGAGTAGCTGCCTTCACAATGGACTTGATTACTACTGCGTTATACCGCACATTCATTCGTCCGCTGATCTCTTCTGTCGTTGAGATCGAAAGTGCTATTAGTTTTCTTGTTTGCAACCTAATTCAATAAATGCGCATTTTTACCTTTATTAACGGTGATTTTTAACGAGATAGTATACAGAATATTGCATGAGATATTATTACAGTGGAAATAATGCATTGTTATAACATTATATCTATCGTTAGAGGAATACACGCTATTATATCAGAAATTAAATCTTTTACGTCGAATTGTAGCAGCATCCACGTACTTGTTCACTTTTTCGTGATTATTAATGGACCCAATTCGCGCAATGTTACATAACCCATCATTCTTTATCAATTAAATAATTTGAATCAATTAAAGAAGTTTGTGCATTTATAACGTCGGTGAAATTAATAAACAATTTACAGCTGTAATAGAGATTTTGATATTTTCAAGGCTTTTCATACAGCACTGTGTACCGTAAATAATAATCATAAAACAACAACTATTTACCGCATACATGCCGAAAAATTTTATTATTCTAAAATCAATTAAATAATAAATAAATTTTTAATTTCTCTATATACACACTTTTACAGTACTTTTTGATGAGAAAAAATACAATAAAAACTACAAGAAATTCTCAATGTATGTGCGATCTCAAGATTTAATAAAATTGCAATAACTCATGAGAGATTTTCATTCTGTTTTTATAAAGATGAGAAGATGCTCTTGTCAGCTCCGTTTTGTTTCTAATAATCATTGTAGAGTGGAATTATCATGCAAATGAAAGCGTAGCGTAATGGGACTGTATGTAATTAACGAGTATCCTAGCCTTTCACTGAAGTCGAGAAATGGTAGCAATAAAATATTCGCGAAAGTAACGAATAGAACCAGACAGTAGGCGAATGAGCCCGTCCAAGAGAGTGACGAGTAATGCGTATGCACTGTTCCGAAAGATAGGATGTCTTTTTGCCACAATTTTCTCATTGAATTACTTTTCCATTTGTCAGAGTACAAGAAAGTAAATTACAATTCATGAGATGAAATAAAATCAATAATTAAGATTCTTTTTGATGCTTTATATAAATAAACTCTTCGTTCTGTTTAAATTCTATATATATAACTTTGCATTAATTATATATATCGTATTAGTTACATTTGATTAAACAAAATTAGTATATATTAAATACCTAATACAGGCTTTTTATAGAAGAGAAATATTTTATTTTAATTTAAATTATATATACAAAACTGTTTTATAGATTAAATTTATTATTGTGCTATTTTAATTAATAATAACGAGGAAACAGCTTTCCTCCCATTTCAACCTAGATAGCCCCTTTCCAATTATTCTGAATTCGTTGCTTTAATTATTCAGTTTAATTTACGCAAAATACTATTCATAATTGTATGCAATTAATCGACGTTTCAAAATGTGAGATGATATAAATGATTTAACTTTTCGCTAAATTTTGTATGATCATAAAACTGAACTAAGAGCAATCAATTCATAACTCTCACTGAATTTAATTCGACCATCGAATCCGCGATACGATGTTCTCGCATTTTTCCTGCTAGTCTCGGGAACGAATCGTGCTTTTAAGCGTAATTTTCATTCATTACTTATGAAACCATTAATTTCGCATTGAAAACCCGACATGTTTTTATTCGTGTGTGTTCCGTTTAAATCGCGTTTTTATCTCGAGGATTTTACATGGCTATATTATACAATGCTGTTCAATGTAGTTTTAACCACATATCTCCGGCTGATAAGCAGAGCATTTACGTTCCTTGATTTCTATCGCGCACACTTCAATTTGTGCTCGCAAACTGTGCGTAATCTGATTGATTCATCACTGCGAATCTGTGCACTTTATTTTTGTGAGCGACGTGTTCGGTGTTCATATCGGTTTCAATATGACTCTCCGCTCCGCCGCAGTGTTCCTTTTTCATACCAAAAGTTTGATGAAACGATCGATTCTCATTTGCTATTTCCCAACAGTGCAATTTTCGAGAAAAGGGTGGCTGAGATTTCGCCTGAACTGTTTGCCATAGTTTCATAACCGATAATAGACGAAGAACCTAACGTTATTATTCCACTAATATTACAGCATTCTAGAATTTATGCTGGCATCGATTACTCTGAACATTGTTGCTAATGTGTTTCATAAGTTCGAAGACGATACACGTGAGATACTACACAAATAATCGCAATTTAGAATTAATTAAGATTGCATTCAAGAATAAAAACCGGTGAATCTATAAACTATATTTTCTTATTTTATTATAAATTGTATATTATTTTTTATAATATATGAAATGAGTTTTCCATTATTTAATATTTAACAGATTGTTTAACTAAACTTTTTACGTTCAATTTCGAGCAGTTATAAAAATTATAGAGTTGCAGAAAAGATCTATAGAGAACTTTTGAAAAAAATATCTTATTTTTAGAAGTGTTATAAACTTCGCTTGCTAATATTATAAACTAGCTTCAACTTGCTAAGAGAACATCCATCAAGTAAAAAATGACTGCAGTAATATTGAAAGTGGCAGCGTCGTATCGATTCGTCCTACATAGGACGCAATTTTTGCAAAAATTGGTAGACCTCCCTATCGAGAGACCTGAAGAAAAGCTCGAGCATTAGGTGTGATTTAATAGTGTCGTTGTACCATAAGTTTGTTATAATGCATAAATTTTGCGTCATTATGAGGCTGTTCGCGATAATTGCGTCGCGTCGCGACCAACGACTTAAAAGGTCTTCTAGGGTAATTAATTATTATTGCTGACGAAGGGTGAAGATGGTGATAAACATAGCACACCTGCAGTTTGTTAACCAAGAGGCACACGAACAGGCTCTTGATATTGCCTCGAAGATTGAAGGAAGCTATAACGAGATCCGATATATATATATATATATATATATATATATATATACACTATGTTGTTAAATCGGTAACGGCATAATAACAGCGCTTATAAGCCAACGTCGACGTTCTGTTTTGCAATATAGAAATTTTTCCAATCCGGCCACATTCAGTTTATGTACTATCTTTTCTAGGCTATTAATTAAAACAGCAAATCGATTGACATAGTCAGTTGTTGATATCGAATTTTTTTATGATTTCTGTTATCGCAAACGATATTCTTTCGCTTATTTTTTATTCCGTTAAATATCGATATAGTATTCCATATTCGAACACAACAAACGTGGAATATATTTAACGTTGTGAATTTCAGTAAGTTGATGGTTTGTGTTTTAATGAATTAAACCTGATAGTTCGTATTAAATGGATTTTATGTTTAATATAAGATAACTCTCTCTGATTATTCCTTATAATAAAAAAACGATTATAATTACGATAATTTTTAATATTTTACTTTTTAGGATTCAATTATTTTACTGAGATATTATTGTATTACAATAAATATACAGGAAACAAATAGATGGTAAGAAATTTTACTCCTATATCTTTATTGAGAAACGATATTGCAGCGTATTTCAAAAATTTCTATGATGAATGAGATCATGTATAAGAAATTCCAGTAAATGTGATCGTTGTTTACGCTTCGTGCAGTCAGTATATCAAACGACCGATGACAGGAGGTCGGAATATTGCGCGGGTGTCTTTTTTTCTTGTCGACCGTGTCCGCGCCCTCTTACTCTTCTCGAGATTATACGTGATGGCGTGTATAATGCAGGTCGCACCAGCCTGACCCCGATATCCAGCGGTGGGGGTGCACGTAACAACCCCTTCCACCGACACCTCTACCAATCTCGGAACGCGATAAAAACTAAGATTACTGTGCAATGCAATCAACGGCGTGCCCAATGTTCTTTCAGATTAAAACACAGTTTGAGATTACCAGTCGAAACTATTGTTTTGCCAGGAGCCAGGTTCCGCAACCGAGATTGTGTCTCGATTACCGGATGCAAAACATGCGGCGACGTTTGAAGACCGACATCAAATGAGAAAAATCCGTTGCCGTTCGATTTTCTGTCGCGTACACTCCAATTGTATCTTCACGTTCGTGTATACGTATATGCATCATGTATTCTTTTGAGTATCAAAAATTC